>NC_092864.1:14270241-14329017 GCF_032062135.1 Pyxicephalus adspersus
TATACGATCGTTCGCAGATATCGTGCAGGATCGTTCGTCGTTCGTTTACCAACGATAATAATTGGAAGTGTGTACGTAGCTTAAGACTTAAGGTAAATATAATACACTCAAGTTGCTAATCTAATTTTTGTAGATGTGCCAAGAACTTTAGCAAAGAAGAAAGAATCCAAAAGGGTCCTGGAAAGACTTCAGAAATTGGAGACCTATTCACAGTCGGTGCTGAGGTTGGACGCCAAGATCTCCCAGTGTGATATTGTTGTCCAGTTTTTTACTTTGAAGAACAATGACCTCAATCCATCTTTCCCAGATGACAGGTAAGGTTCTGAGGTTCTGATTACCTGCTATAGTAGGAGAAATGTGACTAAGGATGGGCAACCATAGACATTAAAAACATATACGAAGGAATTAGTTATCAAACACTATCTGATACTTTGTGTGTTTGCAAAGTTTGGGACACTGCATGATAATTAGTGTTAATTTGTGTGATTGAGAATTAGAGTGACCGGAGAAAATTGTTTATCCTCAAACTGCCTACAGAGGAAAAATCTCTGTGATCGTTTGATGAAACCCACAAAATCAAAGAGATGGATATAAACTCAACAAGGAAGAAATAAACCCCATAGTAATGCACATGTCAGGTGTGCAAACCTTGGATCTGAAACACAAATATTCCTATAGTTAGAGATATAGGGAAACTGTTAAGCGTCTTTACTTTCCAATATCTACTAAGAACTTACACTGATTTTGGTTGAGCTGACCCTTTTCTGCACCCATATTGGGGTAACTTATCAAGAACGATGATTTTAGACCAGTTATTGGGTTGTGTTTGGACTGTTGGTGGCTTTATAAGGCTGATTAGTATTACCTTATTAAATAGTATTAAATGGCTTTGGTTGTAGATACGGTCATGCAAGGTCCATGTAAGTGGGTCTTAAAAAATGTGAACATGAAATTGGATCTTTTTCTATGATAATACCTCCATATTCCATTTTGTATCTAATTCTAAGAACAGAATCTTGCTTGTTGCAGTCTAGTTACTGTTACATTGTGAACATTCAAAATTCATATCAATATCTCTAAAGTGCCTTGGTGATGTCACTAGTTCCTGTGAGTCATTAGTTTTGCAATTCTCAGTCTATCCAAGAAAAAGAGCGTTGGCAGGAAGAAATGTCTTGTGAAATGAAAGTCTCATTTATCCACGTCTTGGTACATCTAGTGGTAGTTAGTCACACTCAACTAGACTTGTTCTGTAATGTTAAAGACAATTTGCAACTCATCAAACAATGAATATTTATTCCTTATCAGCATTGTCATTGTGCCTTCTGAGAGAAAAGAAGAGAAAAGCATTGCCTCACCGCGTACCCCGGACATCTCCAAGCCAGTGATCTCTGTAGGTTACTTGTGTGTAGCAGACTATGAGACGGTGGACCTGAGGAACAAACCTTTCAAAGTGAAGAGACATGAGCTGCTGGATGTGCTACTGAAGGAAAGCTCAGGTATGTCAATTTGAGGCTCTTCACCCCCACATCTATACCTCACAGTTGTCTATTGGCCCCTGGGGTGTCTAAAAAGCCATCAGACAAGAGGTGCAGAAGCTTTGCCCTTTAGAATGGCGTTTTGGCTTCATGTACACATTAATGGTTAAAAATTTGTCATACTTATTAATTCTCCGTAATGCAGGTTGGTGGCTGGTGGAGAACGAAGACCAACAGATAGCTTGGTTTCCAGCGCCTTACCTCCAGCTAGACAAGAACCATGAAGAGGGTGACAACACCAAGGAGTGCCAACAAGAAGGTGAACATAGACTTATTTTTGTGTCTTCTAATAGCTAAAAAAACACCTTCACCCCAGACTTAAAAAAAAATAGAGCAGTCCAATTAAATGGTATCATTTATTAGAGTCAAGTTGACCACCCATATGAAATATTACCATTTAATGGATAGGTCATTTTCTAACTACTAATCCTCCTCTATTGACAATAGCTTTCGCATTATTCAAGCTTTAAAATGTTACCTATTTATTGAATGTAAGAGATCCACCATCATAACAGAGCAGCAGTTACGGAGTTGGGATCCCTGACCATTTCTCACCCAGTATATATGTCTCCCCCAGGTATCCAGTGTGTGGTGATAAAGGGCTACGAGGCTCAGAACTTTGATGAACTAACCGTCATGGTCGGCGTGGTGGTGACAGTCTTGAAAAAGTCAGACAATGGATGGTGGCTGGCTAGGTAAGAACATCTTTTACATTACTTCTAGACTATCATTACCATCATCTATAAGTAGAGCTGAAGATGAATTGCTTGGTTATCATGCTTATGCAGTGCAGATCCTTAACAGGTTATCTGTGTTGACTCCTAATTTCTAATGGATTATGAATATTTGTTTTAGACAGCTATCATTTTTAGAGGTCAGGAATGGTGGACCCATTATTTCCCCCATTACATATGCAAGCAACCTTCAAAACCATCATGGCTCCATCTCTGTTTAGCCAAACCGCCAACATTTCCTAGTGTTGAAGTTTTGCTGCCTATTTGGCATTTCCTAGTGGTCCATCAATATCAGGCTGAGAAAGACAATAGACACGTCTGACCAGAACTTTATGATTACACGGGGCAGGTTGGACAAACTGTTGCCTAATGGAATGCACACATATAATAAGACATACTGCATAACTTCTATAGCAGGACAGTGAAGGTTTTGTTTATCCAAATGAAGGCTGTAGATTACCCATGTGAGTGAATATCTATATTGGTCACCTCTGTTGAGCCTAAACAATACTGATATATTTTTGTTGTGTTATTTTTGCTGCAGCTACAACAGAAGGACGGGCTTTGTCCCATCACTTTATCTGAAGCCTTACACAAACCCCTGTGAGAAGATCCGGCATATCCTCAGCAATGAGTACTATATGTCCACCCCCAACCTGTACAGAGATGAGTGTTCATTTCTCCACCACCAACCATCACTAGGTGACCAGAGGCGGAATGGGGGCACCAGATCAGAGAGAGGGAGAAGCCAGTCATTGGGTTCTGAGGCTCGATCTGATGCAGATTCTGACATTGACAGTATGACAGGTAGCAGTGGTGGACTAAATTCTTCATGCAGCGAGAGCTCATCTCTGAACAACTCTAATCCATCACTAGCAGAGTCAACATCATCATCTGTTCTGCCCAAAGTCCCTCCTAGGCCGAACTCAGATCAAATCTTACAAAAGTGCTGCACCATCACCAAAAAAAAGTTGGAAAGGTCAATGGCAAGTCTGGAAATGTCCAACAACTCGGGAACCAGACTGTAAACCATGTCTTTTTAAGGAGTTTTCCAGTTTGTAGCCAAATAGTCTAATTATAGCATCCTACTAAAAAGAGAATAAAAATGCTAGCAAAACTGTAGGAACCCTCCTATTCTATTGCAAGAACGTTCATCCGAAAAAAGAGACGGTAAACCTAGGCTCCATATTCCAAGACATAAGGCAGATAATGTGCTTTATCTTAGTGTCCCACAACTTATCTACAGGTGCGTCAAAGAATATTACACAACATTGAACATTGATCACTGACGTGACTGGAGTAGATATATATATAACTTTGCTTGGTTTCAAGTTTCCCAATTTTTGGATGGGGGAGATGACATAACCTGTACTATGGAGCACAATGCTTTTGGCCAGCCTCCAATAGGAAAGGCTCTATTGGAAGCTGGCCAAAAGCATTGTGCTGCATAGTCTATCATTGGCACCCGGTGCCATTTCTTCATCTCTAGAAAGTAGATGCCAAGAATCTTCCAAAAGTGTCTCTTGTTGGCCAGTGCTCTCCTGAGCCCACTTTGACCCTTTTGGCTTGTGTATGGTTTTCTTATTACGGGTTAGATTAGGCTTGCATTATTGCGTATTATACAGATATGTTGGTAGGTTCCTAAAGCTGAAGTAGGGCATGGTTTATGGCCTGGTGATAACAGGAAGCTGTGGTAATGCCCACATGCGGTGCCAAGCCTCCAGGATTGAAATGAATGAAAGCCAATTAATTAAAGGGACAGACTCAGGGATAGTCAGTCTGGGGATGAACAAACTAACTGATGCTGGACCTCCTCCAATCAGGAAATGAGGTGGATCTATTCGACTTGTTGCAGCTTTGAATGCACACTGTGAAAAGGAGAGGAGCTTGTACAACTCTGCAAGATTGGAGGTCAGTCTTGTCATTGTCTAAGCTCAATAAATCTTACAGCAACCTAACCCAGAGGTTATACAATAAATTATGTAACTAGTATAAAACAGTAATTCAAACAAAAAATTCTAAAAACTTGGAAAACCCCTGAAGGACAGATTCATGTTCTCTGTGACTTTGGCCATTGATCAGTAGGATCTCATAGAGCATAAGTGACAGCAGTCTCTTTCTATTACTAAGCAATTACAAGATGTTGGCAAAGTTTGCCTTTAAGGTGCTTTTAGGGCACAGATATTCCTAGCGGTAAGGCTATACTTGTAGTAGAATTTTTTCTACCTATGTTAGATGTAGCAAATATTGACTTATTGTATGCATCACTATTGTGTATGTGTAGGCTGTTTTATACGACCTTTAGAGGTCACATCTACCCAAAAGTGATGTTTTTGATACAGGTTGTCATTGGAGGGCGATGCAGTCCCCTACCAGTTTCAGTTGTCTTTCTCTATTGGTTTGATTTATTAAAGCCTTCCAAGACTGGAGAAGATAGACTTTCGTGGGAGAACCTGGGTGATCCTGCAAATCTCCTGTCTTGGAGAGCAATAATAAATTAGGCCCTAGTTCCCCACATACTTCAGGCAAGACCAGATTGAATGTGTTCATTCCTAACTGTAAAGGCTGCGACACTTGAATGGAATTGCTATTGAAGATCACGAAAAAGTGGGACCCTTCATTCTAAAATACCTGAAAATCTAAAATACCAATTTTTTGTCAAGACGAACAAAGTGCTATATCCATAGCAACCTTTCAGAAATCATCTTTTATTCTTTTATATAATAATATTTGCATTTAGTATTGTAATCCATAGGAATAAAAATCATTTTCTGAATATATTACGCTGCTGAAATCTCATTGGTTGCTGTAAATGACTCCCCACTTTTTCTTTTTAATTGTTTTTTTTTTTGTGGTTCTCGTTACATTTCATACTACAAATAAAATTTTTCAAATTGTTATTTCTTTTTTTTTTAGCAACAAATAATTTGATGATATTATCAGTAATCTTGGTTGGATTGTGGAAACATTTGGTATCACCAATGTTCTGAATGAAAGGGATGCAGCAAAAAATTCCCTCCTGATTTAATAACTATTAAAGCTGAACCTCCATTTCACTTTTGTTAGATTTTTATCATTTCATAAGATTAGATATGATTTTATTAATGTTTCAATGTCATTTCAATATTTCATTTTTTTAATTCATGGTATTGTTTTAGGATAATAAACACATAATTTAAAAAATCAGTGTCTTTTATTTGATCTCTTTTAACATATGTAATTGTTCTGATCCTAAAATACATATTTCTAAATTAAATTCTAAAGTAAATTTATTTTTGCTTGCATTTATTTAAAAATTGTGATCTTCACTATGTTGCCTGTGATATCTTTATGTGCCCAGGGAGGAATATTCAAAGGACAACTAACATAAAATATATTGTATACGTATAACTACTACACAAGTTATCTCTGTGCACAGTTGATGACATGACCTCCTAGAAATCCCAATTCCTGCTCCTGGGAATAGCTTGGTGCTTTTCCTACACACTGGGAATGATTTATTAAAGCTCTCCAAGACTGGATAAGATATACTATCATGGGGAGACCTGGTGATCCAGAAAACCTGGGAGCCCCCCCCCCCAATAAATTGTTTTAGTGAGGTTCCCTAAGAACTGGAAATGATATCAAGGGTAAAAAAGACTGCTCTAGCTTATATGGGTTATTACTAACTTATACAATGTAAGACTTTTAATGTAGTGCTTAACAGGTATCCTCAATAAATTAGTTTGGTTTAGCCTGCAGTTAACGGGGCTGGCCATCCGGAATAAGGGGAACCTTCTCTTGTGGTTTATCTGCAACTCCTATTGCAGCTTCCAGAATAAGTCTCAAAATTAATTTCCTCTTTTGGCCATTCTCCTTTTCTCTATGGACAGAACTCCATATGGCAACAAATGATTCATGGTTCCTCCTATGCCTTTCCCAACAGACATCACATATGGGTTAAAGATCCATTTTTCATAAGGGTCCATTTATAAAGCATCGTTTTCTGGTGGAGAATTAATTGCTGCCAATATAAACACATAGACCTAGAAGATATTTTACCAAAGAATTTTTGGTAAATGTCAGACTCACATCTTTAGGAACAAACCCGATAATCTTTCAGTTTGCTGGCCTCTGGTCTTTTGTTGCTACTTTTTGTTGTCCACACCAATTCTGCAAGACTTTGACCTCTCTGTAGTCAGTATAAATCTATTGCCCTTGTGAAGTATTAGCAACAATATGTGGACAGGTGTTTTTTTTTTAATTGTAGTTTTTATTATACAAGAATATGTTTTTATAATGATACACTCATTATATATACACAACAATAAAGAAAAAAGGGGTAGTACAAATAAGAAACAAAGTTACTAAAACCATGAAAACTTGTTTGTACTTGTGAGAAAAAAATGCAATTCAATCAAAAAATTAATGAAAAAAAAAAGTAAAATGTACAACATTGTTTTGGAGTCCAGTCTTTAGTATTCCCTTGGGTTGTGTTGTTTATCAGCTGTCTCATAAATCCCGGTACCCACAATAGGAACCGAAAAAAGAGAGGTGGAGGGAAGGTGGGGGAGGGATGTTCTGGTAAATATGATCAGGCTCCTCAGATACATTATGGAGACTTTAAACCTGAATACTTGAGAAATAGACATCATAGTCTTCTCATGCTCGTTCTAATTTTTCTAGAGTATCATGCAGCAAAGCGGTAAGATATTACAATAAATGGACATCTTTGATATGTTTTTAAAGGTCTTCCATGGAGGGAGGGTTGACTCCCATTTAGATGAAATAGGAATGCAAGCTGTAACTAGAATATGGGAGATCAGTTTACTATTATTATTATTATTATATTATTATTATTATTATTATTAATAATTATAAACAGGATTTATATAGCCCCAACATATTACGCAGCGCTGTTCATTAAATAGGGATTGCAAATGACAGATACAGACAGTGACTCAGGAGGAGGAGAGGACCCTCCCCCGAAGAGCTTACAATCTAGGAGGTGGAAGAAGTCTCACACAATAGGAAGGGGGATATGGAGTGATGGGAAGTATGAGTTGGTTTAGGTACAGCAGTAATTGGGAGACCCAATAAAAGGGTCCAAAGTTATCTGCTGATAATAACTGCTTGGATTAAGTGGTCTACCCAGTTCCAATAGTCCTGGATAATGGGGCAATAACAAAATATGCTCCAGATTTCCTCTGTGAGCATTACAAGGCCAGCAAATCCCGGTAATCCCGGTAATAATCCATTGAGGACCTCTGGGGTTTGGTACCACCTAAAGCTAGGTGCTTTATAATAGTGAGTAGGGGTCATCACAGTACACACACCTTTGGCTTAAGGCTAATACTGAATGTTAATCTGCTCAGAATCTACAGCAGTCTTTCCATTCTTAAATTCAGCTTGGTAGGCTCTCATCATGATCAAAGCCATACATTTCCCTCAGGCAGGATGCTCTTCATTAGGGTCCAGTGACTTCTATTTTATTCCTGCCCATCCATCAAATCCCACAAAAAACCAAGAGTCTGACCTCCACTGATTTTGGTAATTCTGATAGGTAGGACTATTTAAAGCTCTCCAAGACTGGAGACAATAGACTATCATGGGGAGACCTGGTGATCCAGATAACCTGGGTGCCCCCTGGGAGCCTCCCCCAATAAAATGTTTTAGTGATGTTCTCTAAGACCTGAAAATGATATCAAAGGTTCCTAATGGGTGATGATCATGGGAGAACTTGGGTGATCCAGAAAGCATGGGAGAACTCCAACAAACCCAGAATGGATTACTTAAAAATTTTTTGCTATTATTTGACAAATGTTTTTAATTCTGCACCAGATCCATTCCAGTTTTGTTAGATCACCTAGGTTCCCCATGATAGTCCATTTTCTCCAGTCTTGGAGAGCTTTAATAAATCAGCCTTATAATGTCAGCTCTTTCTTCACGACTTTTCCCTTACTCTAGGCTTCCTCTTTCCAGTAAACATGTGCAATATTCTATGTAAAATGCATTACCATTGGCAAAAGCCAAAGAACATATGATTCATAGCTTCTAATTGTTCATGTACTCATGTGACTTTGTTCTGGTTCTGATGTAAAACTCAATATGCAAATTTCCCAACAATGGGAGCCGGGAGGACGTGATAAGGAAGTCTCCTAGAAAAGGTGAGTAGTAGGTGAGGATAGGGGGGTGAGGTTCAAAGCTTGGGGATCACTCATAATGGGTGTGTTTGGACTACACAAACACAAAACATTTGCCAGGGCAGAAATCCACAAGATCATTGATAAAAGGGTTAACACGTAATGTTACTATTTATATAATAGTCATTTGTGGCCACACACGGTTGCACTGACTTTCTATCTTGTGCAATGCAAATATAGATGTTAGTTTGGTTTTGGCAATAAAAACAAGTCACTCCATAGCATTATCAATCAATAATACAAAGTGTCAAGATTTCTCTCCTCTCTCATAGGATGACATTGCCACCTAATGGTGTGACTATATCCTCTGCAATATTCAGAGAAGTAGACCTTGAAGAGGACCGAGGATGTCACTGGACCAAAGAAAACAAAAAATTAAGTATTGTGTGTAGAGGTTTTCCTTAATGTAAGAGTGAGTGGTTCCCTAATGGAGGATAGGGGGATAACATCATGGGGGTCCCAAGCATGGAGTTGAGCTATTTTTACCTAATAGGAGTTTATTCAGAAAAAAAAGTTAAAATACACAAATAAAGTAACATTTAGCAGGTTGTTGATATCTCCAGTTTGCAGTGGTTCCTAAAGCAAGACTGTATGGGCCTAATTTATTAGCTCTCTAATGCTGGGGAGGATACACTTTCATCAGTGAAGTTGGGTGGTCCAACTGATGGGGTTTTAGGGGTAGAAAAGAGAGGCATAGTAATGGTGAAAGTTGTAAAAGGAAGTAGAAAACTGGAGAACCACTTGGGTTATACCAAATATGACTTAGGTCATACCCAAGAGAGACCCCAAAATGTTCAACCAAATGCTCCCAATTTGCATTGCAAATGCAACCAAGTGTTTATATGAGCAGGAATTCTATTATGAAGCTCGAGTGCCAGTTCCTCCATATGCTGGAAATGGAACAGTTACCCCATCCACTCCGAGAGCATGGAAGCAACTCAAGATCTTCAGTGGCGAGGGTTACCAGTTTTGGTGGCAAACTAAGCACAATTGAAAACACAACAGTGTTTCACAAACAGGATTTCATGAAACCCTTGGGTTCTTCCAGAGATTGCTAGGGGTTCCTTAAGTAATAGGCAATTTGTACCTCTCAGGTCAGTTTAATTGACACCAGTAATCTTCTTAGCTATCTGTAAGGGTGACATTCTTCCCAATGACCAGCAATGTAAGAGACATTCTTCTCACTGACCAATATGCTAATGTGCTGTGAGCTTTGGATATAGTAATTACAGCACGAGTTATTTCAAGTTTCTCCTATATTAAAGAGATTGGGAGAGGCTGCAATAGACCCTTTTTGGCTGGTGGACCTGGGAAGCAAAAACAGGAGTGCAATCGCTGGAGGAACAGAGTCCATCATATGATAATGGAAAGAGTAAATGTTGGACCAAGGTTGGTTTATCGGAAGATATGTCCACCCGATTTGCAGCCCCAATATAAAGCCAAACACCAGGGAAAGATCATATGCAGGATATGTAGACATTGATACCAACAAGACCATATCTTAAAAGCTACATTATCCATGTTGGATTTGTGGGTCAAAAGAAATGGTCCTCTGATATCAAACAGAGACCCTGTTCCTGCTCACAAGCAGCCACATAGTAAGGTGGATAAGGGAATGCTGAGTCCATCGAAAGGCGGGAGATCTATAGATAGAGAAAAAGGCTTCTTCAGCCAAACAACAAAGTCACGTAATTGAAAATATTGTACCCACCATCCCGAACATGAAGAAAGATACACGATAGGGGTTGAAAAGGGTTGTAGAAGGCCAGCATGTAAGGCATTCCGAATAGGAGGGATGCTAAAGTCATGTCAATAAAAAATAAACCTAACTAAAATACAAGATTGCCTAAAATAGGGGTCATAAGTCCAAAATAGGACCACGGACTCCCAGGTCCTCATAAGAGGGAGAGTAAGGAACAAAAAAGACTGCAGGACAGGGGTTTATAATGCGGATGTAACCAAGTGAGGTTGGAGATGGGAATAGTGGATATGGAACTCTCTATAGACACCAAACTTTCAGGTCATGATGCCCAGTCAAAGATATGTCCCAGCAGGGAAATGTGATGATAGAAGTCAAAATGTGGAAGACTTTGACCAGATTGTTTAGAGAATTAGAATGCTATATTGTGAATGGGAACAAGAAGAGACCCACACATATCGTAAGATTAAAGAAGAATAGTAAAATTTCCATTTTAACAAGTGCAATAGAACCAAACCATCAGAGACCATTGTCTAAGGTGAGCCAGAGTATCCCAAGTAGTTCAAGTTATATAAATCTGCTATGTTTGGCCTGCAAGGTGATGGCTGTGTTGGATCATTGGAAAGAAAAAGCCTGCAACAGGAACAATGATTTACTCAGAGAGGCAGATGGGAGGGAGCCACGCTATCGCTACTTGAAACTGACATCAGCCAGTAAAGAAGAAGAATACTTAACTGTCCAGCAGGCAACAATTTAAGTATTTGGGCTTATGCAGATCTACCACTCCATTGGTATTCACCATTTCTGGGTGTTTCCATTGCAGCGTGCTGTTGTTCCATTCACCAAATGATATCTCACTTAGGACAAAATTCAAAATCCTTAAACCAGCTGATGGTCACCACCATCATGCAGGTAATATTAACAGACTTTCAGTGACATTTTGTAGTATTCCCCTTCAGTCCTCCATAAACAGATATGTGGGTAGGGGAGGAGTGGTGACATGCAAGGATGGAAGGGACTGTGCCTTGAAGTTGCCTCATCACATTTGCAGGCACATTTAGACGTTTCGAGGTGCCTAGCATTTAAATAAAAAAGGAAAAGCTGCCAGTAAGCCCTTAACTAAAATACTTGATTTTCCTGTTTTTTTATCTGCCATTTTTCAGTTGGTGACATGATCTCTTTTACCTTTCACTTATGTGAACTCAATTATATGTAGATTTGGTAAATTCCACATTTGTTTTGTGTATTCTGCAACATTGTAATTTCTTGTCCTGTAATTCTGGAAAGTCATTTACTATCCTCTCCCTTCTGTGCACAGCCCAGTGATCACACAGACACAATGCTAGATTGGCCATGCAGATAAGGTTCCATTCTCAGGATGCCACAATGACACACCTGTGCATTAACAAGGCAGCTGCATACAAAGCGGATCTCTTATCGTTTTTTATCATCTTGAAACAGTTGTAATAAAAACTTAAGCTAAAATAAATGTGTCAATGCAATCTTTGCTTTTTACTGTTGCCAGTAATATCTCACATTACAACATTCACAAATCAGTGACAACACTTCATCTGTATTTGCTATGCTGGCAGACAGACAGATGGGCGCTATGTAAAGTTAACCCAATCACAGCCAGGAAATCCATCAAAGTGATGGCAGTGGATCAACGGTAAAGAAGAAAAAATGAGAAGAAGTATTTTATTTTTGGAACTAGCAATGTTCAGGATACAGAAGGCTTTTGCAATCTTTATGTCATTCATTTAATGTGGAATTACATCCTAAAAATAGGAAATTGAAACCAGGCAGAGCAAGTCCTTTATTTGCAAAGGTGACAGGTGAGTTCCCTTGGGCACCTCATCTTCATCTGCTCATCTCCCGGGTGTTGGGTCTTTGGCCATTTTGATTGGCCAAGTTAGGATGATGTAACTTCTGTGCACGAGAATGTTCTATAGCAGCGGTCGCCAACCGGTGGTCTGCGGCTCTGGCCGATGCACCCCCGAGCACGGTCAGGGGAAGAACCCCATGGGGGTGCGCACTGGCCAGAGACGCAGACCATGTTCCCCGTACAGATCGAAGGTTTAGGGAATGGGCGGGTTGTGTCTCTGGACATAACCCATCCACGCTCCCATCACTCAGACACAACCTGCCCACAGCCCTGAGCTTGCGTTCCATATGGGGGACATGGTGCATGGCTCTGGCCGGTGCACACCACCAGTGAGGTCCTTCTCTTGATCGCGTTTGGAGGCGCAATGGCCAGAGCTGTGGACCACCAAAATTTTTCTCTACCAGTTGGTGACAGCTGCACTAGATCATTTAAGTTCATAAATGTTGAAAGAATACTCCAGCGTATTGTCGGATCGTGAATGGATGCATACGCAAACTTACAATTTCGCTTGATAAATTAGGGCCATTGTCGGGGGGTACAGTGACTTCTAGGAGAGATAATGGGGACCTGGAATAGTTCCACCGACACATTACTAAGCATGTATGTCTTGAACAATAATTAATATCTGATGCCTGATTTACTTTAAGGTCCCATTGGGATTTGTGATTGAGAGCAAGAGCACAGAGGAAAATACAGTCGTAACTGCAAGGGCAACTGCATGCAAATGCATTATCCTGCAATGCATTGCAGTGACCACCAAAATGCTTTCCCTCCTACTGCCCTCCAATATTTACAGGTTCCCATGGGGTGAAGAGGTTGAGAAATGTTGTTTTAGATTTTCTATTGTCACCAGTGTTTATACAGTACATGCTATAAAAATTTCACAAATTCTGGGGATTTCCAAAAACAAAACAAAATTGAAATAAAATCAAAGTATCAGCCCAGTTTATTTGTCATAGGCAGATCCCTACTAGCACCTTTGTATGAAGGGTTTATGATATTTGATTTGGCAGAGTATTTAGAACAACTTTCTTGTTTTTTTGGCAGCAGTTCTTTGTATTATGAGATTTCTCATCCTCAGGCAGGGAGGTGGCGGACCAGAGAAGAGGGCTGTGTGTCTTTACTGGATGTTTGGTCACAGACCCGCCCACCTGCCATGTGTATGAATCCCAGGTATGCACAGGTGAGCCATCAATATCAGAGCAGGAGGCAGCGTGGGGAACAATGAGCAGATACCCAGTGGAAGCAAAAGCAGTTGGACTAGTACAGAATGGGAGGCAGAAGGTGAGGAGCAGCCACAATTTATATCATTTGTTATGTGACCTTAGAATTGGTTGTTTTGGTAAAGCTGTCAAAAAATGCTATTCAATTTTATTCAAGGCAAACCATTGTTTCCTGCTGAAACTTCCCTAAGAAAATTATGGTGGTCCTGGGTATTGGGCATCCGCAGAAAGTGTCAGAAAGTCTGAAACAGAAGTTCTCAGCAATGAATCTATGCGGTGGTTGCATGTCATTGCCCTGCATTTGCTTTCTGATGGTGACAACAACTGAACACTATTGGCAAATGAGTGTCACCTGCCACATGTTGTTTCAGCAAGGAGCAGAAATGGAATCAGCAGGTATTGTTTTAAAACAAATGCAGATTTCCAAATATTAAAAATAAATTTCAAATTGATTCAAATGTATGTAAAGCCAACAAGATTGGAATAATGTAGGGAAATAATAAAACCTCTGCTGCTGCCTGTGCCCTAGAGCAAGAAAAATACCATCAACAATGAGGGACTTTATAGGCATTTGATTTGCAACTCCATTAAACACACAAAAAAAAAACTTTTATTATACTACTTTAAAATCTTATAAAAATGACAATGCATATACATAATGCTGGGAGAGATCTTAAAATCCTAACCTTGCTCCCAATGGTCTCAATTCTATTTTCTTCCAAAAAGTTTCGCTGCCTGTGCCCTGTTGGAGTGATCTCCACTCTCTATCTGTACCAAAGGTGCAGCAGAAAATAAGAGATCTCTAAAATGTGAAGGGACAACTTTGGAAAGTTGTCACAAGTCCAAGTGTCCCCACTGGAGGATTCTCCTTCTTGTTCTGGTGACAATTTAGTTATTCCCCATATTTTCCACTAGGAACAATAAAGGAATGAATCTCTCTGAGAACAATAAAAACTTGACAACTGACAAAGGGCAGTGGCTAGACAGGGACCTGCACATATTGGGTGGGTTGTCCTGATTCTGATTATGAAAACTGCTAAATTAGAAATAAAGAAAATAAAACAGAAATGGTTTTCTAAGGCAAATATTCGATATATATTTCATACAATTACAAAATAGTCCAATTGTACAATGCTCAATGTGCAAAGTAATTACCGTAATACAGGAACATAGTTTCCATGGTCCAATTTTTGATTATTATCAATATTTTCTAGACATAGATCACCTACTTAATTGCTTTTTAGAATAAAAGGATAGCAAAGCGGCTACAAGCCAATGCAAAAGAACAAGATGACAGTTGATTTTTTTAGGTGCATGCAGCCTGAATACCCAACATGTTTCGCTCTTGATGGGCTTCCTCAGGGGTAGCTGTGTGCTTGAAAACTGCTATTCCTCTTCTTTAGTGCTATATGCAAAATCTCCTGTAGGAACCCTATATTCAATCGTGTCAGTGGGTTTGCTTACTGGGCAGTCCACTATATTGCATCCAAGGGTGAATTATCCACGTATGGTACGGGGGCAGGGAGGTTTGAAGCAAGTTGATATTTCCCTCTGTTCTGAACATGACAATGATGTCCTGTGTTGAGAAGATTCTTCGGTTTGTGTTCTGGATGGGGTGATTATTGCCTGGAATAAAATACCAGTGTATTATTTAGGACACAGAAGAGAAAACAGGAAAAGGTCAACATACACCCCCCCCTCCCCATAGGATATCCATATCTATCATAGGTTGCAGATCTAGGTCCTTTTGGGCCCCCACCGAAGGGCCCACTCCCCAATACCTTTGGGGAGTGGGCCCTTCGGGGCTTTTAGTTGTTGCCATTTCTTTTTATTACTGGTCTCTGTTCTGTACCAGTGATTGAAGTGATTTATTTTTATAGCAATCAGAACTTCTGTATAATTTTCTGCTTTCTGTTCTGCAGCTGTACATGTTGTCTATTCTGTGGTCCGATCGCAATAACATCATCATTTACAGAACGTATGACAGCTTTAAGGAGCTTTCAGTAAGTATTATAAATTTTGGTGAACCAATAGTTGGCTTTAGACATTTTTGTGGCCTCCTGATTCTTTTCTTGCTTCTCCCTACCAAAACTTTGGCTCCCTCCAATGGCAAGCAAGCCACCAATACCACGGCTCAAGTTGGGTTCCTTATGAAGCTGAGATGCTGATTGGCTGTTGTTGCCTGAGCAGCAAATCAAAACCTTTGCGCTTATACATAGAAAGAGCTGCATAATACAATAAATAAAATATTAAAAATTCTGCTCTAATTCTGAATACATTTTTGGCAATTTCCCATCAGTTTCAATCACTTTTGATCCATCGGAAATTGCAAACAGTTAAAACCAAACCGATCTACAAAACATGGGTTCTATTATCCACGTCTAGAATTATGGCTAATTCTAAAATAAGTCTGTCTCGTATCTGGTCATCTAATGCACTTTCTATTTGAAAATTGTCATTTGTCATTTCATTCTTTAGATTCATTTGGTATTTGGGTTTATCTATATATCTGCACTTTGCTATATGCTGCAGCTGTTCATTGCATCAAATCAAGATGGATTTACCTATAATTTGTAATATTAATGGTACCAATAACTTTTTTTAAAAAGTTTTGAAATTTTTACCTTTTTATTAAATTGTTTGCATGCATTTCACTACAAATATATATATATATATATATCATTTACAATATACATATACATATACATAATTTGCAAATAGCATGACTGCTTCAAGTTTCAATTAGGTTTATTGAAAGAGAGGTGGAAGGAGACTTTTTTAGCAAATAAAAACGGTTTGAAAATGGGAAGAAAGAAAAAGATGCAGAATGTGATCAGACTTATTGGGGTCATTCACTTTGCAGTTGAGGAACCCCTTTTGAGATCTTGACCCAAAAAATTTAAAAGCAGTTGTCCAAAAAGTTAAATAAAATGTTCTATTACCGCATATATGGCCAGGAATTGTGCGTTTAATGTCATTACACCTGGGTATTATAGTCTTGATAAACACATAGCCTTGGGCTGCTAATACAAGCTAACCAACAATGGAGTATATAATTATCTGAGCTGTCATGGACCAGTGGGCCTTTACTTGAACAGAACTATTGTACACCCCAATAGTAATGAAGTCCTGTGATTTATTAGGTGTTTTCTTTGATCATTTAGAAACTGCTTTCCAGGAACTTTCCACTGGAGGCTGGACTTGTCAATAAGTCGGACAGAACTCTTCCTGTGCTGAAAGGTAAGCCGGCCATTTAACCTAGAAGTCATAGGTGGAAGGCATTCTACATGATGAATGTTTAAGTGACCTTGTCAGCTAACACAAAATATCAAGAATGTGTCCTGCAAGAGAAGAGCTCATATATTCAATCACCTCCACACCATGGGCCGTATCGCCCAACCATTCCAGTGCTAAACTGGTGTTTAGGAGTTATTATCAATTATGAAAGTGTTCCTCATGCTTATACTCATTCAGCTCTACGACATGTGCCCTACCTCCTCTCTCTTTCAAATCAGGGACAGATTTATACTTTGTTCTTCCCTAGGCCACACCCGGCACCATGAACGATATAAAAAAAATGCTATCAAACAGTGCTGGCTTGTTACATATGCATGTCAAATACCTAAAAATAATGTAATTCTTTGACTTAGTTTGACTTTGTTAGGTAGCCGCTAACCTTCTTTGAACCTCAATAACTCTGCAATAGATACTTCCAGAGAAATGCAATTCAGCTGACAGATAGCCGTGGGGGACATGTTCTTACTACTACATCTTTAGGTCCCTACTTCTCCCTATTCCTGAGGAATTGAGGTTCAACCAAGGAAGGCAGGGTTCACCAGCATACATAGACCTTCCATTTTGGAGAACTAGTGTAGGTGGGCCTTCTATTTGGAGAAACAAGAATTAGCATAGGCTGAGCTTCTGGTTAACCATCATGAATGGACCTTCCATTTTAGGGAACCTGTATAGGCAGACTTATTATTTTAGTGGATAGTGAACTTCAAGCTAACCACAGAAAGTAAATAGTGGATTCTTAATTGTAGGGCAGTGGTCCACAAATTCTTTGCAGGATGCAGACCACTAAATTCACAGACTCTGGACCAAGCATGCGTGGGGAGCTGTGTGGCACTCAAAGGGGAAGAAACTTCCTCCCGGAGTGACGTCATGATGCCAGAACCCACCCACTCTCCCAACGCAGGTCTGAGCCTGCAATGTCTCCAGGAGACGTGGTCTGCGGCTCTGGCCAGTGCCCCCCCCCCCCTCAAGCTGGGTCCTTCACCTGACCCCGACAGACGGTGTGTGCACTGGCCAGAGTGGAGGCCCATCTGTCAGACGGCCGGGGGTTCGGGGACCTCTGTTGCAAAGTATGTGATAAACAGTAGTGAACGTCTCCTGATACACTAATATGTTTAACAAGATAAAAGTAGAAATAGTAGATACAAGAAATGTGTAAAGTGTATTTCTAAGTATTATAAGTATTTCTAGGTACAAAAACTACACATTTGTATTGTATTCATCCATTTAACTATACAAAGGGAATAGCTGACTTGCAAAACAACCAAAACATTCCAGTCCAACAGATTGCTTAGTTTGTTGATACCAGTCTGTTAAACAGATTACATGACAAAAGAATTCTAAAAATGTCTTTCATAGACAAATGTTTGCTCAAGATGGCTCATTACAGAGGACATAAACTAAAAAAACAAGACGTTGTGTGCAGGCATTTCTTTATTGCATACAAGATATGTTATGTCTCTACAATAAAACTTAGCTGTCTGTTCACATGTACACTGAACTGCGTATGCGTATGTGAACTCAACCAATAAACATGGCGGATAAATCCAAACAAAATAAAAGGACCGGGTAAAGATGACAGGACCAGCATGGGAGCGGGGGACAGTAATTTTATTTCAACTTTAAAAGAAATATTTAGCCCACTATTACTGACCTGCTTCATACTCTATGAGCCAGTTGAGGAAAAATTAAGTCAAAAAGACCTAGCTGGATGTGGAAAGTTAGAGTCTCGGTAAAGTCACGTCTTTACTACTGGGTGGGAGGAATTTAAATGGGAGTTCAACATCTTACAAAACTTTTATTGCTCTTCTAGAATTTTTATCAATAAAAAAGGAGTAAAGGGAAAACTTACCAGAGAGGACATGGGCCAAAATTAAAACAATACAAATTTTAGTTTGTGTACAACTAGACCAAACCAAAAGAGTCTGGCTGGAGTTAGGCTTTAAACCATTCCAGACCCTCGAATAGTCCATTGGGCCTGATCTGTTCAAGCTCTCCAGGACTGGAAAAATAAGACTATCATTGAAGAATCTGGGTGATTCAACAAACCTGGAATTGATTTCTTAAAAATCATATAGCTATTTATTGGAAAATATTCTAATTCCAGGACCAAATCCATTATAAATTTGCTGGATCACCCAGGTTCTCTTATTGATAGTTTATCTTTTCCAGTCCTGGAGAGTTTTAACAAATCAGGCCAAATGTACCCACAGAGTGTAGTCTACATTTTGCATGCCACCATTAGGGAACAGCACTTTAGAATGTTTGTATAGGCACAGTGTTTCATGCTCTGATAGCCATTAGAAAAATGTTTTACACGTCCTAATTTAAACATTGGACAAGTTAAGAGTTTGTGCAAACATACTGGGAACAACATGCTTTGTTAATATTTGTTTTTACAAGCCTGAGCAGGTTCTTAGCTGACCCAACAATTAACATGTGGAAGAATAACACACGCAGCTACTAAATCCTTCCTCCTTCTCCTCCTCCCTGTGTGCACAGCCGCACGCTATAATATTCCAAGTAATTATATGGTTATTGTCACCTTCTCTAACGCATTTCACCTCAAACTGGCTTTATCGTAGAAATAGAGCAGATGTGAGGGATTAACAATACATACAGGGTCGGGTATCAGTTGGGCAAATATTCTTAAAGATGCAGATCCATTCTACAGAGATGGTAATAGATGTAAACCAAATTATAAATACTCTATATAAGTTTGAAAAAGGCCAAGAAATGAGACTATATCTACCTTTTTCTCAAAAACAGGTCATCTACATACCCCCCATTTCATCTTTGGTTTAGGCAGAATTGCACTTATACCTTTGCATTGTGATGTCTTTTTGGGGTTTATTTGTAATGCACATACCTCATGATGTACACTTGACTTGCAGTAAAATGGATGTGAAACAGCATACAAGATACATGATGAAATCTGTGACATTGGGCCTGGTTTAATAAAGCTGTCCAAGGCTGGAGAGGATACACTTTCATCAGTGAACCTGGGTGATCTAGAAAACCTGGAATGGATGTAGTCCAGGATTGAAAAGATTTGTCAACAAATAGCTAAGCCTGTGTACACACGTCGTTAGAAACAAACTATTTACAAAAGATCAAAAAGTTCGATAATTGTTAACAAAAAAGTGCACAATGACGCCGATGAACGAGGAATCTCGCTGGAAAACGAATGACCATTGCGGTGGATCTGATCGTTCTTAATTTATTGTGCGTACGGTTGTTCAGTGATTGTGGATTGTTCTGGGGTACACTTTCTCCTGTACATGTCTATTCCTGCGTCATTCAAACGATCATATCTAGTGTGTGTACATTATTGGTTGATTATATTTGAACGATCTTATTGTTACAGCATGTACAAAATTGTGCACAATACGATCGTTCAAAATAATCGGGAATAATCGTGGATCGTTTGTTTTCAAACGATAAATATTGCACGTGTGTACCTAGCCAAAGTCACCCAGCTTCACAGATGAAAGCGTAATATTTTACAGACTTGGTCAAAGCACATTGCTCAAAACAAGTTGTACCTACCTGGAATTTCCTTTTAATGTGCATCCTCAGAACAGAAAACACAGCCACATATGTGTTTCTTATAACATCAATTGTAATACAATGAGGGCCAAATGTGTAAAATAAAAATAAATGAACGTGACCCACCACACACATATACACTGCACTCTGTTGTACCATTCAATGGCAATGGAAGGGTGAATTCACATTGCTCCAAGTAAATTGTAGCTATAGTGGTAATGCACATACAGTACCTAAGGGTGAATGGGCCCTTTTTGTCTCTAAACTGCAACAAGAAATGAACCAGCTACATGGGACTGAAAGGGATTTCTATGCATTATGTGCTTTGCTGCATAAAAGTAGACAGGTGTGATTTTCACAGATTGCACATTCACTGTATTTTATTAAAAACACACCTGTTTTAAAGATAAATGTTACAGCACTGTTAAAAGTGGAATTAAGGAAAAATGTATAAAACATAAATAAACTTTAAAATGCAAACCCGTGAACCATTGCTCATTGACATTGTGAACCTTAGCCAAAGAAAGTGGTTTTACTGGTTCCTCTGATGGCTGACCTGTTCTGTACCTGAAGAACCTGGGGAAGGGAAATTTAGACAGATCATGTGACCTAATAAATATTTTTTATAAGAGTTAATTAGATACGATAAGATTTATTGATAGTATTGATTACAAATGCAAACATACAGGCCAGTGTCTTATCTCTCATGCGTTTATTGTTTGGATTTTAGGTACTAAAATTTGTAGGAGCATCAACTGATATAGATAAAGAAATGTAACATATGGCTTCCTAGGGTGTGAACCAGACTTTCTCAACCGTCTTCACAGAGGAACCCTTGAAAAAACTTTCAGGTCTTAGGGAATCCCGTACTATAATTACTAAATGCCCAACTCACAGTTTATTAGTGTGGTGGTTACTTGAAAGAATGCTTCCTACAAGCCATTCTATGCCTTCCATCTTAAAGATAGACCATTGGTATATCACTATTGGCCACTTATGTCACTTGAACTGACCTTAAACACACACGTTGCTCAAGGAACAACCTCTGAAATAACCCTAAGGTTCCACACAACCCTGGTTGAGAAATGCTGGTGTAAACTATTTGTAGGACCCATTTAGGATCCTTCTTTAAATATATCAACCTCAACAGGAATAAACAAAATTGCGTAACTGTTTTTTGACCATAGATTAATACTAGAAATCAGTACCTACAACTTATTGTTGTTTTTCCAGATGTTCCTCTGCTCTTCCGGACTCGATTCTCCTCCCGTTTTTTGGAGAGGCTCCGTCTGTTGGAGGTTTATTCCCAGGAACTCCTCCAAACTGACTCCAAGGTCTCCCAGTGTGAGGATGTCATTTGTTTCTTCTCTCCTAACAACCAGGACCTAACTCCATCTTTCCCTGAAAACAGGTTTGAACAGATCTTGACATATTGTTTCTTGACCTTTTTAAAATGGGGGAACCCTTGAAATAACTTTCAGGGAACCCCTGCTATAATTATCCACAGCTCACAGTATATCAGTGTGGTGTTGTAGATGTCTCCTACATTACTGGCCATTGGTAAGAATGTCACGCTTACACATACCGTAGCAAAAATGATCATTGGTGTCACTTGACCTGAGAGACATAAATTGCTAATTTCCCAAAGGAAACCTAGGATTCCATGGAATCCTGGGTGAGAAACACTGTATGGGATGTTTATTAGCTTTAACTCAAACTCTTTCTACTTACCAATGGAAGGGGCCCATTTCCTGATTCTCAAGCCTCAGCTCATTCGATTTCATCTAAGGCAGCAGTCGCCAACCAGCGGTCCGTGAGAAAATTTTGGTGGTCCACAGCTCTGGCCTGTGCGCACCCCCCCAGCAGGGTCCTTCTCCTGACCCCACTGGGGGGGCGCACCGGGCAGAGCTGCAGACCATGTTTCCCATACCATTTGTAGGCTGAGGGCAGTGGTCTCTGGACAGTGTGGGTGGGTTCTGTCATCATGACGTCACTCTGGCCACTTTCTTCCCCGTGGAGTGACACACGGCTACCTGCGCATGTGCAGTCCGGAGCTAGAAAGTTTAGTGGTCCGTAGGTCAGAAAAGGTTGGAGACCACTGATCTAAAGTACGTTTAAGCACAATCAAATGCAGAGTCACTTAAAAGCATGTTTGGGCACAGCGGCCGGGTTTCACCTTTGCCAGGATATACTGACTCCAAGGAAGCAGATCCAACACAATCTCCTCTGGGTCATCCACACACTAAAGGCATATATATGTATCTTGAAAACTACCAAACCCAGTTTGGGACAAGGATTTACATTTTACACAGTCTTGTCACAGTCACAGTGAAATATATTTAGGTGAAGGTTATATATAATTGAGCATCTATGCACTAATGGAGGGGAATCTTTATGGCATACCTTTTAAAAGGATCTGTACTAACCATTAGGATCTCATAAAAACAACATCTCAGTTGAGCCATAAAAAAATATCTAAACAGTTCTGAAACTAAAGTTGATTATGTCTGGTGACCATTGTTTGTTTTTTGTAGTCTGGTGATACTACCATCAGAGAATGACCAGAAGCCAAAGATGGCGTTCTCCCCCTCAAATTCAAACCAGCCAACCACACAACCTATCATGTCAGAACTTTACCTATGTATTGACACCTACGAAACAAAAGACACAAAGAACAGGCCATTCAAGGTCAAGAAGAATGAACAAGTTGATGTCCTCATTAAAGATGCTACTGGTAGGTCTAAGGGTTTTTTTTAAATACACAGATAGTTGTTCTTAATCTTGCCTAAAGTTACTAGTTGTTGGAGGGTTCAAGTTTTTAAGAATGATAAAAATCTATGAAGAAGAATAAAATCTTATATTTTGGTAAGTCTCCAACTTACATGTTGACTTAGTCCCCATTGGTTGATTGGCCAGCTGTTAGGGAAATACGGATTATTGTGGCTATATGGATACATGTAAAATTATGCAATTGGGAACGTCAAAAAGAAGCATGCAGCATACAATCTGGAATGATGGGGGGGGTGTATAATAGGATCAATATTGGAGACATTACTGACTTAATGAGACGTGATTTTAGCCTTTTACCCAGAACTAGGATCTCATCTATATCATGTATTTCAATGCTGTACAATGATTAAACAAGATGGACCTGATTTATTAAAACTCTCCAAGATTACAGAAGATAGACTATCTTGGAAGAATCTGGAGATCAAGCAACCCTGGAATGGATTTATTAAAATATTATCCTAATATCTGACAAATGTTTTCAATCCTTGACCAAATCTTTTCAATGTTTGCTGGATCACCAAGTTCACCCATGATAGTCTATAGTTTCCAGTCCTAAAAGCCTTATGGGTGTCAAAACCTACAGTTCTGCTCTAATACAAAAATAACCAACATGGAAAATTTGCCAGGAAAGTTGGGAGTTGTAATTTTTTTACATAGACATGAGAGCTACCTTTGGTTTGGAAGAAACAGAAAAGGTTCTCCTTGTAAAGCCACCACAGAGGACACTACATTAGAATTGTAAGAAAAGAGGTTTAACTTCCAATTTTCCACAATGGGAATTTTAATGAATGGTTACAAAAAAGGATTGCTTGGATTTCTAACAACACATAATGGAATATAAATCGCTACCAACATTAATCCCTAATTCATGGTTGAATGTTGATCCAATGGTTGTCTGCAAGGGTCAGGAAATAATTTTGTAGGTTTCTCAAAGCAAATTGGATTATTCTTTAAAAGAACTTGTTGCCCATTTACCAATTAGATTGCATGTACTAGGAATGCAAAGCTGTATTTGATGATGTTTCATAAACCTATATATGTACCACATTGACTTTTAATGAACATATATACAGTACGTACCTTACTAACTGTGGGAGATCATTTATTTTTGCAGTTTTCCTTTACCTTCTCAATTTGTCTTCAGGTTGGTGGTTGGTGGAGAATGAAGAGAAACGCCTGGCTTGGTTCCCAGCACCATACCTGGTAAAGTCACAGCCAAACAATATGGATTTAAAGAGAAAATCATTTAGTAGAGGTAATTGAGGAGCAATGATAGCTGTAAAATCAACTCAAAAATAAGTTTGGACAGACTGGTGATATGTTAGAGCATCAATTACCATTGTCATTAGTGTCTTTAATGCGAATAACATGGGGATTGGGAGATATGCGGATAGTATATACCTAGAATCCAGCTATGCATATATATATTTATCCACAGTCTTCATCATTGGAATGTGAGCCTTTCAGTACTAAAGCATAACTTTTTTTTTTTTTACTTTCCAGGGACCTTTTTCTATGCTCAGAAGGGCTATGAGGCCAATAATTCAGATGAAATCTCTCTTAGAATCGGGGTTGTCGTAGAAGTGATAGAGACGTCTGAAACTGGCTGGTGGCTGATCAGGTAAGATTCTACTACCTGACTTCCTATATAAAAACATGCCCCATGGTCTATTTGTTCTAGATTGGACTGTAGGTTCTGTATTTGCCTGGTTTGAGACCAATATGAGCCATGCTGAATAAAGCAGACACATCATTACATTTCTAACATTATGTTAAAGCCTATCAATTTTACACTGCCTCAATGACTGGTGGTTGTCAGAAGCAATCCCTGGATATGACCAGCAAATTCCAGGTTTGCTTGATCACCTAGGTTCTCTTGTGATATTCCATCTTTCCCAGTCTTAAAGAGCTTTAATAAATCAGACCCTTTTGTTACCCATTCAAAATAAACCTAAAAGTGTCCTCAAAAGCTGAGCTCGGTTATTTCAAAGCCATTATTTCTAATTTTTAGAGATTGGTGTAAGGCCAATGTGATTCCTATCTTCAAAAAGGGAGCAAAGTCATTACCAGGTGACTACAGACCCGTTTGTTTGATAAAGAACCACATAGAGGAGTTTCTGCTAGAAAATAATATTATAAGTGATAGTCAGCATGGCTTCAAGCAAGACCGAAGTTGTAAAAAAATGTAAGTAAGTAAACAGGTAGACAGTGGAGTAGCAGTTGATATATTGTACTTGGACATTGCTAAAGCATTTGACACAGTACCCCACAGACAGTTAATATACAAGTTAGGGTCGATAGGTTTAGAAAAGTCAATCTGTAAATGGATAGAGAACTGGCTTAAAGATCGCATCCAGAGTTGTAATTAATGATCTATACTCTGAATGGTCTAAGGTTATTAGTGGTGTACCCCAGGGTTCAGTTTTGGGACCCTTACTGTTTAACATCTTTATAAATGACATAGAGTTTGAGATTAAAAGTACCATTTCTGTGTTTGCAGATGACACCAAACTATGTAATGGAATTATGTCCATACAGGATGTCTATAATCTACAAGCAGACCTGGATGTACTGTGTGATTGGGCAGCCAAGTGGCAAATTACATTTAATATAGATAAATGTGAATTTATGCACTTGGGGGCTAACAACATGCATGCTTCATACTGTCTATGGGGAATACATTTGGGGGAGTCAGAAATATAAAAGGATCTGGGGGTTCTGGTCGATCATAGACTTAATAACAGCATGCCATGCCAAGCTGCAATATCTAAAGCTAGCAAAGTACTTTCTTGTAATAAAAGAGGAATAGACTGCAGAGATGGAGACATTATCCTGCCCCTGTACAAAGCATTGGTCAGACCACATCTGGAATATGCAGTCCAGTTTTGGGCACCAGTTCACAAAAAGGACATTGTGGAATTGGGGAGAGTGAAGAGAAGGACAACTAAACTAATAAAAGGAATGGAGGAGCTCAGCTATGAGGAGAGATTAGCTGAGCTGAATCTATTCTCTCTTGAGAAGAGACGTATAAGGGGGGATATGATCACCCTGTATAAATATATAAATGGTCCATATAGAGACCTCTCTTCCCCATTATTCACTTTGAGATCATTAGAAAGAACCAGAGGGCACTCTTTGTGTCTGGAGGAAAAGAAGTTTAAGCTCCAGATAAGGAAGGGATTCTTCACTGTAAGGATGTCTTTTTTCAACCTAAACCTACTATGTAACTATGTAAAAGAACAGCATTTCCCTAAAACAATTGTATTTCCCCTCCTCTTTTCTTTCCTCCAGTTACAATGGAAGATTTGGATATGCCCCAGCCATGTTCCTTAAACCCTACAAGAATCCTCATCAGAACCTGCAGAAATCATTTGCTCAGGAGAGATTCGGCTCCACACCCAACCTCCTGAAGGCCATAAGTAGCATAAGCCTTAATAAAGACCTAAACCTGGAATTTCCAAGTGTGAAGCCTGAGGAGAAGACCCAAAAGGTGAGATTAGAAAGGACGATATCTAGGTCTTTAAGTAATCTCCAAGACTCAGACAAGGTGCCTGCAGCCTACAGCATTATAAATAGAAGAATGGACTGTGCTGCAGAATGGAACAAGCAGGACTTGGAAACATCCAGGCCTCCTCTTCAGACTGTTGATCCTCCAATTTCGTCCTTGTTGCCGGAGGGATGTTTTGCCCACTCTCATTCAGACAAAGCAGAATTTGAGGCCGAAAGACAGAGGAAAGATTCAGGATTTGATGAACATCCTTCTCCTGGGATACGTGTTGCTTTGAACCATGGTGACCTTCCACCACCTATTCCCCAGAGACCTTCACTGCAGGAGATTCACTCAAAATGCACAACCATCACAAGAAGAGCTGCTCTACAACCTAATATCTGAACTTGTTCTTAGGACTACTGGCCAGAAGATGGACACTTGCCTAAACTATGGAAAGCCACAGACTCTCTATACCTAAGGTACCACTTCAGATCTCCATCTTCTCTCCAGGCTCTTGAATGATGGCTGTATGGTAACCTTCTGATTCTTCTGATACTAAGTTCTCCTTACAGGGGGTCTTGTACACTTGGTAGGCTTTTTTGAATGAATATAGAGGTACTACAGTAACATTCTGTGTACAGCGTGTCAAGCCAAGAACTATGGACCTCCCAGGCAACCCAATGGAGTTGAACCATCTCATGAACCACTGGTGGTGTTGGCTGACCAAGACAGGCACCAGTAAGATGGTGGCATACCTCAGAATTCCAGTGACAGCAGGCATTTTCGATGACATTCCATGACTTCTTGTTTAATTAATTGCCAAATGATTGTTTTTTGATCTATTTAAGCACAATTCTGATTTTTTTCACTACTGAAGTTACAAAACACTTATAGGTCTTGTCTCTTCCCCTGCCTGGCAGTGAAGTAGAAACATCAGACTAATATCCTTATCCCTCCCCAATGGTTCTCTATCCTCATAATACTATGCCTCTTGTTAGCACATGAGCACTGTTTCTATTCCTGCCAATTCTGTATAGAGACTGCAAGAGGCTGATACTATGTCATGCTTTCATACATACATTGCTTGAATTAAAATGTATATATAATGATTTATAAATCGATATCAATCCACAATTATTTGAGTCATTTAAATCTGCCTGAGTTTCAGCTTTAAATGTTGTTAGCAAATATCCATTTTTGTAGTCAGCCTCCTATGCCAACCCCTTAGCACCTTCATAATACCTGGCACTGCAGAAGACCGAGCCCCAGAAATAAAACCATCCATTTTATACCCGTGATATGTTGCGTAAACAAGGAAATACAGCATAATTGGAGCCATGAGATAATTTACCTACTTTGAATAAATAATGAATGACAAGAGTTTCACTTTCATATCAAAGAAACCTCAATGATAATTAAAATAGTCTAAAAGAATCTAAGATGGCAATCTTCTACCAACAATAGGGTGAGTCCAACCGAGCTACAACCTCAACATTGTTTCAAAAAGCTAACATTTCCACTGGATGAAGTTCAGTAAATACTCTGGATTTAAATGTGTATGCAAATTCTAACCGTCAACCTCTTTTCTTTGCTTCCTTCTGGTTCATTAAATATACAGCTGACATGACATTTTATTATAGTTGTGTAAAAATTGCACAAAGTATCTGATCATGCCAGAAATCCAGTGCTGTCCTATGCGCTCTGCAGTCATATTGTATTGCAAGCAGTCTTATCTTCCCATCCATGTTACCAATGTGTATATAGAACAATCCTATGTTATGGCTCTGAGGGGGTGAGATGTTTTGTAGTCCTAACATAGTTATATAGTTACTGTTATGGCGATTTCTTGCTGATCCCAGATCAGGTTCCCTCCCTATCGTGGCCTTTGTTTTCAACACGTTAGGAGCAATGAACAACATACGCAACTCAAGCATGTAGTTAAATCACTTCTCATACTTTATCATCACATGTTAGTTTATATAGTCAGACAACCAGGTGGAAGGCACTTAGTAGTTAGTCAATAACAGGAAACTTAACAACTTTGCTTAGCAAAATGTTTCAAGGTAAGAAGCCTCAAGGTAAGGATGGAGCAAATAGTGACTTACTGATAAGGAGGATATAACTAGTTTCCACACAACTCAATTATTTGCAAAATTTAGCAAAAACACAAAAACAACTTAACTTCAAGAGTCAGCAAAATTACATTCCTTACACTTCCCTTCCTTTTATCCTTAAACAAAGGATTACTACCTGACGTCATACCTTTGTTCCTTTACATGCAAATAAACAGCCTCAGGTTCTTCAGCATACATAATGCGAGGAAGCTGAATGATTCTTGATTTGCATATTGACAATAACAATTTTTCCAGGAAATCATAGGTTTGACAGTTATTACAAAAGTCATACGGGTCATGAGGTAAACGTATATCACTTTCAGTAACATCAGTGTCATTATAGATATTGCTAAAGACTCTAAGCAGTATGTTGACTGGGGTGGAGACAGCAATCAAACAAGACGTTAACATATCTTGAGTACTATGCATCAGATAAGCAAAAACTACAACTATTATATATTTTTTTGGCTAGACGTTCCCATATTATTATTATTATTATTATTTTTATTATTATTAATAAACAGGATTTATATAGCGCCAACATATTACGCAGCCATATACATAATAAGGATTGCAAATGACAGACTAATACAAACAGTGATACAGGAGGAGAGGACCCTGCTCCGAAGAGCTTACCTTAGCCCGGAAATCAGTCCAGTCACTATACTCAAGTCCTCGCCAGTGCATAGACAGGGTAGAGTAATTCTTTAGGTTATGGCTTGTTTGGGACAAACAACGGGCAAACCTTGAGGGTGATATTAGCAAATTATTGTGACCCATACAAGACAGAATATGATAATCAGGGCTCCAAAACTGCAAACAAGCATCTGGGCTGGTACTCGTGGATCAAGAAGCATCATACTGGCGCTGGATCGGTGGTGCCTTTTCACTCTTAAGGCGTGTATCCAGGTGGGTCCTCCACTGGTCAGCACGGCTGTTCTAGTGATGGCTTGCACGGTGACCGGAGGTCCAAAGGGAGGATCCAAGGATTTGATTGAGATCCCCGGGCAATAAAATAAAGGGTCTTTAGCCCAGGGGAAAAGGTCTTCCCAATAAAATTTCAACTTAACTTAACTGGGTTAGGTGTCATTCTTATTTCTGCTAATACGGCTGGTAGGTATTGGTCCCACTTATGGAATGTCCCTCCAGTTGCTCTTCTAAGTTTGTCTTTCAGTGTCCTATTTGTCCTTTCTACTACTCCTGCACTCTGGGGGTGATATGGGATGTGGAACTTCCATTCTATATTCATGAAATCCATTGTCTGAGCTTATTCTTACTGGGCATCCAAATCTGGGGATGATATCCTTGCATAGTATTTTAGCTACTGTCCTTGCATTTTCTTTACTGACTCCAAAAGCTTCTACCCATCTGCTGAATCTATCTGTAATCACTAACATTATCTGACATCCATTGGAAGCCTTTGGCATGAGTGTAAAATGAATTTGTAACCCTTGAAATGGACCCTGTGGAGGTAACAAATGTTCATGTTGTCCTGCTTTCTTTCCTTGCACATTATTTTTAGCATGTTAGACAGCGGGGATACTTTGGCTTGTGTGTGTTCTTTAAATTTTGGGCACAAAAGCACTTGTTTATTTCTTGTGTTGTGATTTTTAATGCTCTAGTGTCCTATACCATGGATTTGAAAATGAGGGGTACTGCTATCTGGGGTAGCCCTACTATCCCTCCTTTTGACCAGATTCCAAAGGAAGATTATAACAGGAGTTTCCCCGGGAACAATATAGGGGGCATGTCAGGTTTCTGGGACACATTTAAATGTTTCTTTACATGTTTCTTATAGGGGTCTTTAGGTTCCTCCGGGTTATCCCCCTTACCTTGGGAATTTCCCATAGTTGAAGTATAAATTACAGTATAAATATCAGACAGTTGTACAGTTATTGTTAGTTCAGCAGGTAGCTGCAGTGCTCGCTGATGTCCTGTTCCCAGGACCGCTTACCAAAACGCAGCTTAGGTCACATTACTGCTTGTCTAAGGCAACCACAGTGTAAGGAACTTACCCGCCCTGCGAGCCTGCGGTATCCCTGGGGTTCCCAGCCACAGAGGGGGATGCCACAGTAGCAGGCAGCATGGCCGAGGCTGCTGCCCTGCTTGCAGCTTGTCTGTCTCTACAGGCGGAGGGATCCGCCCTGGCCAAAGTACTGTTCAGCCAGGCAGCAGCCCTTGCATCCCTCTGTTATTAAGTCTATGATCTACCAGAACCCCCAGATCCTTTTCCATTTCTGACTCCCTCAAATATATTCCCATAGACAGTATGAAGCATGCATGCTGTTAGCCCCCAAGTGCATAATTTTACATTTATCTATATTAAATGTCATTGGCAACTTGGCTGCCCAATCAAACAGTACATCCAGGTCTACTTGTAGATTATAGACATCCTGTATGGACCTAATTCCATTACATAGTTTGGTGTCATCTGCAAACACAAAAAATGGTACTTTTAATCCCAAACTTTATATCATTTATAAAGATGTTAAACAGTAAAGGTCCCAACACTAAACCCTGGGGTACACCACTAATAACCCATTCAGAGTATTAATCAATAATTACAACTCTCTGGATGCGGTCTTTAAGCCAGTTCTCTATCCATTTACAGATTGACTTTTCTAAACCTATTGACCCTAACTTGCATAGTAATCGTCTGTGAGGAACTGTGTCAAATGTTTAGCAAAGTCCAAGTACACTATATCGCCTGCTATTCCACTGTCTACCTGTTTACTTACTTCCTCAATTTGTTTGACAACTTCGGTCTTTCTTAAACCCATGCTGACTATACTGATAATATTATTTTCTAGCAGAAACTCCTCCATGTGGTTCTTTATCAAACTCTCTAGGACCCTTCCAACTATGGACGTTAAACTAACCGGTCTGTAGTTACCTGGTAATGACTTTGCTGCCTTTATGAAGATAGGAACCACATTTGCCATACGCCAATCCATTGTTACAATGCCAGTGACTAAAGAGTCTCCAAAAATAGAAATAATGCCTTTGAAATAACTGAGCTCAGCTCTTTGATGACACATGGATGTAACCTACTTCCTGTTCTATGCTGACATTTCTGCTTCTTGAGTAGATATAAAGCTCTGTGTGATTATTGTCCCTCTGGGACAGGTAATGTGTTATTGGCAGCATCAATGGGTAAAAGTTAAGGAAATAAAATAATGTGTCCACCATGTTTAAAGCTATGTACATATACTAGATGTAAGCATTTCTTTGTGGTTGTAAAGGTGCTTACAGCAAATAAAGGGCAAAAGGAATTCCCTCAGTTATGGGTAATAGTCTGCTCCAGCTAACTATTGGGATTTTAGTGGTGTGAGATGGGTAGAGAAGATAAATAATCATCGGTGAGCTTGTGGAAGGGCAGTCCGTAAGTCTGAGAAAGTAAGAGCTACTCTTTGGCGGCTAAGCCTAATACAGCCAGAGCTTTGGACATTGTGGTCTTTGCTGTCCTTCTGTTCTTGCTCTACTAAAAAATAGGGCTCATATCCAAGTAACTCCTGGATATTGCTATGGAGAGCTTACTGGTCTTGCTAGCAAAAGCCTGATGGGTTGAGATTTATGGGCTAAAAAGTATCTGGTGAAGGCTTAAGGCAAGCTGCTATGTGGCTTGGAAAGAAGAAGAACTCCACTGCTTCTAGATTCAGCTTGTGTACTAGTATAGGTGGGCTTGACTTGATCAAGGGTGGAGTTGATACCCATAGAGTCACAGTACCTTCTGGTGAAGCCACTGTAGATTAGGCCAACTCTTGCGGTCAAGAAAGCAAACTAAGGCCAGATTCCCTGGAAGCCTTTAGTGTGCATGCTTATTGGTATTTTTCTCTGTATTCTGCACCAGCTTCTCACTTTTTCATACCTTACCACCAATAAAATATGAAAAAGCCAAAGTAACCGGTGATCATCTATTTTTCCCATGTGTTCCAAGGACCAGATCCTCAAAAAAATATCCCAAAGATAGCCAGTATTGAGACATTCAAGGATGCCAATCTGCTTCCCCACCAAGGATGGAGGAGGACTCTGCTATTATCCAAAGTGGTCAGCACTTTGGGGGTCAGACTTAAAGGACAACATTACTAAAGATAAAGTTTATCCCTTACAGCAAATCTGTCATTAGTGGAAAATAAGGCTGTGTATTCTAAAGTGAATCTGTATTCCACTTCTGACAATTGAGTAGTATGTCTATATATAAATGGGGGTTTATTTGCAAAGGGGCAATCTGTCAGAATTATTAAAATAACTGACATTTTTCAAAAACAGTGAACAAATGTGCCTTATGAAATCTGGGAATTAATAGTACCCTTTGAAGGATTTACTATTTGACATCTGAAAGGATGATTCATCTTACAAATATAAGGATATGTGTGTGTGCAGGAATTACACATATTACACTCCTATATGTCCATCCCTTTAGACGTGTTTTTTAGACATGTATGCACAACATGTGGCATCATAAACACATAGGGACTACTTTAAAATGCTTTTTTCATCCATTGAACCTGTTCAATACTATGTAAGAACATGTGTGCATACATTAAATGAAAACAATAAATTGGTGCCATAGAAATGTAAATGATCCTTCATGACGTCATTATCTGGGTGGGTTTGCCTTTGCACCAATATCAGACAAGCATACTATATGGCTATGCAGACATATACAGTAAAGCAGGCAAGGTGGGGACAGCAGGCAAGGTGGGGACAGAAGTTACTCGGAAGCAAGTAAAACAGCCTTTATCAACCTTTTTACCCCTGAGGAACCCTTCAAATAATATTCAGGTCCAAAAAAAATCATATAAAATCAATTTTTGGGGGTCACTGGTAAAAAAGCCTTCTAAATTGGTGGCCAGTGGAAACAATGTCCTCCTAAAGTGGTAGCTAGGATATCTAATTTCTTGACACCTAAAAACATCATTAGAGGCATGCTGACTCTACCAGGTTGTGTTGTCCCCAGAACTATGCCAGTATCATCAAATGGGAAGTCAATCAGCCACCGTTGAAGGAACCCAAAACAACCTCTGAAAGAATGCTGGGGTTCCACGGATTCCTGTTTGGGAATTGCAGGAGTAAATGGAAGAGAGAGTCAAGCTGTAAGTATTGGTCCAAATATGAAAATGTACGTATCTGTGTGCGCACTGTGGGGAAACAAAATAAAGGCCAGGGTACAAGTCCATACAGGCTTAGCAAAGCAACAAATTCTCCTTAATGTTCCCCTTCCCAACAGGACATGTCCTCACCTATCCCCCTACCCTGCCACTTTGTTCATCATCTGGAAGCAAAGAAAGTACCTACATCCGTGAATGGAGGAGCATGTTACTCCTCCTTGTGACAGCACTGGACCAATCAGAACCGGTACTGTCACATATGAAGAGTCCATAGCACTGTGTAAGCTACCATTTGATTGATACACAATACAGTTTCACCAGTTGCAGGTGGTGTAAAAAGAAAAAGGGGGAGTGAATGACATGTGATTATATGCCGCTGGTAAAGGGGGCATTGAAATGACGATGTTACGTTTTAATTGTAACTAAATGTATTCTGCAATAAATAACAATAATACTGACCCACCCTGGCATTCTATGACTTACACCTCCACTATAATCCTCCAGTGACGTAAAGGTAGGGAGATGGAACCAGAGTAGGGGCGTGGGTAGTAAAGCAAGGCACCCAGAAGGTACCGAATAGGAAAGAGATTGGCCTGGCTTGCAACGTAGAAATGAAGCACATGTAGGAGACATGGGCCACCAAAAAGTTTTTGTTATTGTTTTTTTTTTTAATAAGATAGGGTTGGTATAAAGTGATATAGATTAGCCTAAAGATCATGGAGAGACATTTTTACCTCTCATTATAACTGACTGTATTTTTTTAAAATTATTTTTGTATAATTGTTCTTATATTTCCATATTGTTTATTCTTTCACACATACCAAGGACAATTTTTCAGGGAGGAAATTAACATTAAAATTAAACTGCTTGTTTCTGTAGATATGGGGGGAAAGTGAAGTTTCTGGAGGGAACTCTTGGGAACACAAGGAGAACATGAAAACCCATGTAGACAATGTCCTGGCTCGTACCTGGGACCCTAGCACCCCACAAATTTTTATTTTACCTCCATATAAACTGCTCAGCATTCTAAGGGCCTGTGTTGACGGGCTTTGGGCTTGTGTCATTGATATCAGCTTGAGATATTTCCTTCATTTTTCACAATTTTATTAATGAATAGTAATGTATGTATGTATAGTAATTAAACTATTACATAAAGATAAAAAATATAAAATATATTCGATTTAAAATCAGACCGACCTTCCAGGTGAATTAGCACAAGCTTTCAGGTAATTTCTCATAAACCAAGATATATAAATAAATAAAGAGGAACTTCTTGAATAAACATTTTGGGCATCCTTCTGTCTGGTAACGACAATGTCATTCACAAGGAATGCCACCCATCTGGATGAGCGCACTTGTACAGCATCTGGCTTTGGAAACCAGTTGTGTATGAGCTATACGCAGGGCTTTACTCTTCAGGAAAATACAGGTTATAGAATGATGGGAAAAACCCAACTGATTGGGTGTTGACAACATCATGGCATTTTCCTGTCCCTGCCAAAAGGGAGTGAAGCTTAAAACAGTTAGGAGTTTCCCTTCTGACTAAGAATTCTCTGATTGGAGAAGCAATCTGAGACTTTAGAGGATAAAGAGGAGCTCTCATCATTTTTGAACAGCAGAAAACACTGGACTACTACAACATGCGTCAGCAGATGCCTGAAGTTCGCCGGCACCCGTTGGAGGCCAAGGCTGTGGGAGTTCTACAGCATGGAAAACTCAAGGTAGTGTTAGAACATCTGCTACCAATGTGTAACAGAGGGAGCCGCATGCTGGGTGGGTCAGCCTGTTGGCCCATCAATGAATATTGACATCCCTTAAAGGTCAAAAGAGGCTCATGAATTCAAAGGCTGTATTTTTAATATTTACACCGATTGCCCTCTTGTAATGGGTGATTGAAGCAACTGGTCTGACAATAGGTGCCATCAATTTATAGGGAACCTCCAAGTGGTTTGAACTGGAACCATAAATTAGAGGAGAATTAACACTCAAGAAAATATAATGGATCAGAGTGCCACTTTAACTGCTTTAAAAAAAATAGCTGATATTTGATTTGTTCCTGTGTATTTTTGTCTGTACTAATAAGGACCCAAGTTGGACCCCATTGCAGTTCCATGGCATTGCATGCTAGAATATATAGTACATTAAAACATAAACCTTAAAATAGTTGTTAACCAATGAAGTAGATCAATCACTAGTAACATTTTACTTTCTCTTCGACAGATAAACATTTTTTCGATCCAGTGGTCTGACCACAATGATATACTGATATATCGAAAATATGAAGATTTCAAAAAAATGAATGTAAGTTTATGAAGAAAAAAACATCTATTTGTCTGTTCCTAACGTAGCAATCAACTTTATTTGCTATATCTTTGCTTCTATTACCCTGCTGTTCAAGCTCTAATTTATAGAAGTAATATTGTTTATATCTTAAAGTAGATTTAATACTGATTATTTAAATCCTATATATTATGTCACATGCTAAAATCTATTTTAAAGTGATTTTATAATCTTTTCAAATGTTACACTCTTATTAAAATATTACCTGTGATCAATGCACAAAAGGCAAGCATTTCTCCTATGGGAACAACGCTCTGTCTACCAGTTACCCTTCTGTGCTGTCATCATGTTACACGTACCTTGATTGGATATTGTATCATTGTGTCACATTTAATTTCAAAATCTGTATATAGTAAATGCAGTAAATATAATATGTAGTATCTGTGTAGAATATACAATTCGATAGTTCTATATGTACAACTGAAAGATTTGTAATGGGAAATATGATTCGTATATCACTTATTGGTTGATATTAATTAATTAATGATTATTAATATCAATTATTGGTTGATATTGACTACATGGACACTTTCAATATTTAAACCTTCTACCTTCTTTGCGTTGTAAGATGGTAACTTTCTCATATATATATATATATATATATATATTGATCTAACTATACTTGTATATATTTCTTTTTATTCTAACAGAGAGAGCTAAGAAAAAAATATCCCCTTGAGTCTGGGCTGTTACGGAAATCAGATAATATGATACCAAAACTAAGAGGTAAGGACCCAATGCGCCCATCTTTACCCGCATGCACTGCAAATTTCCCCCTTGCATCAGCACTAGAAAAGCTTACATGCATGCCCTCCTTTCACATGGATAGCAATAGGCAGTATTCCTTATGTAATCCAAAACTGAGATGGTCAGTTGGTACTCAAACATGGAACAGAAGCTCTTTTCATAGTGTATGGAGATTGTGGTGCACATAAAAAGTAGCCACAGAGTCTGTCTATGCAGAGCAGAAGGAAATGCATGTAATAAGTCTTATTGGAAGGGGTGCTGGGGGTGCCTAACACTGCAAATGCAAATGCTGTCTCTTTGGTCCTATAGGATCCTTTAAGGAACAAGAGGGGAGTTGAAAAAAGAGGAAAAGAAAACTAATGTAGCTCACACATTTCAGGGATTTGGATGCACTTTAAGTTTCACATATATGCAGTATCACATATGATAATTGCCACTCATTTTAGTAGAGTTTAATTAGTTTGATAGATAATTGCATGTCTATGGGTAGTATGCAATCTTTGCAGACCGTGATTTATAGAGTAAAATCAGCCACGTTGATTAATTGACAAGATGGAATTAGCAATGTTTGCAACATGATATACTGATCTTTCTTATAAATTATTATTTAATGTATTTTTTTAAATCTGATCTTGCAGTATTTTTGGAACGTGTTGCAACATGTTGGGTTATTATTGTATCCCATCCGCACCTATTTACTTCCTCCTTAGTACTCAGACAAGTTTCTGTAATTAGGTTGAGGGATATTCCCACTGTCACTCACGTGTTGTCCTCTTTCTTACAGATGTTCCGATCTTCAGGAAGAACCGGAACACCAGCCGCTTTATTGAGAGACTGAAACTGCTGGAAAATTACTGCCAACAGCTCCTAACAACCGATGAGAAGATCTCCTGTTGTGATGTGGTGATGGCGTTCTTTACACCCAACAACAGTGATCTCAACCCCAATTTTCCCCAATGCAGGTCTGTTAACACTGTTAAATTTTCACTTTCATTCCAAATGTTTCTGACCACATTCATCTTGATTTCCAGTCTATGTGAGCTTGCTTGGACATGCTCTCGGTCAGTGGCCTTATCACCTTCTTAAATCCAACAGACTTATAGTTTAAAAGCAAATATTTAATTGTCTGATATCAGTTCATCCAAAACTGATATTTCCATTTTTTTGTTTGATTCTGGAGATTTAAAGTATTGGATTGTGAAGTATTAGGACTTAAGTGCAGATCATGTGACATGTTGGGATGAAACTAATAGACATGTATTTGCAGCTTGGTGATCGTGCCTCCTGAATCAGGAGAAGAGCAGAAACAGCAGCCCAAGCAGGTACCTAAACCACCAGCCACAGAGCCCATTGTGTCCCAAATGTACCTGTGCATTGAAGACCATGAGACCAAAGACACAAAGAACCGACCATTCCAAGTGAAATGCAATGAGCACCTGGGTGTGCTGATCAAGGAGAATTCTGGTGAGACATTGACCTCCCACCACAACCATTCTATGTTAAAGGCAGACTGTCCTTAATGAAACATGTGAACTTCTGATTTGTTTCTTTAAAAGAGCAGGCAATGAGGCTGGGTGCTCTTAATTTCTTACAAAAGTGTGGTTACATGTAGGTCACATAGTGGGTAGATGTATTGTAAATACCCTTTATTCCATCCTAGGCTGGTGGCTGGTAGAGAATGAAGAGAAGAGGGTGGCCTGGTTTCCAGCTCCGTTCCTTAAAGCCCTAGAGAAAGAAGATGATGCTGAATCTGTGAACTCCAACGATGAAGGTATGTTGCTATATTTTACCAATACTGATGTGTTTTAGAAGTCCAAGATATCATTCACATCTTCTCCACCCTACTTAGCACATCACTAACCTAGAACAAGCTTGAAGGTCCAGAGATCGGTATGGGCTGGGTACTTATCCCAGGTCAATGGCTAGATAGATCAACATTTACAGCTTTTATTGTTCCATTCTGACCTAAAAAATGTATATATTTCAATATAAGGGAAGGGAAAGGAAAGGGAAAAGGAAGGAAGGCAAAAGATGAGAAGCCAGGAAGGAAGAAATGATAAGAAATGAGGACAGAGTAGTAAAGATGGAGAATAAAAAAAGAAAGAAAATGAAGAAAGTAGAATATCAAAGAAAGGAAAGTGGGAGCAAAAGATAGAATAAAAGAAAAGAAGAAAAAATAATTAAAGAAGTAAGTAGAAAATGGAAGGAAGGAAAGTAAATAGGGAAGGAAGGAGAAGAAGGTAAAAAGAGAAATAAATGAAAAAGAAAGGGAAGATGTAGAAAGGAGAAAAGCAAGGAAAGGAATTGGGAAGGGAAAAATAGAATCAAGGAAAAGAAGTAAGGAAAATAATTGAGGAAGGAAGTAGAAGATGGAAGGAAAGTACATTAGGAAGGAAGAGAAGATATGAGGAAATAAATTAATTAGGGAAGAAAGAAGAAGATGGAAAAAAAGGAAAATAATTTATAAAGGAAGAAAGCCATTATCTGTAAAGAGGGGACAAAATGTTAGACGGCCATGGCCAGTATGTAATCAAACCTATGTGATCTGTCCTTAATCAGGAATGCGGTACTATTCCTCGATGGCCTATAAAGCTATGAACTGGGATGAGGTTTCCATCCCTCGAGGAGTCCTGGTTGATGTGATTGAGAAGTCTAATAATGGATGGTGGCTGATAAGGTAAGATATGTTAGAAAGCTAATACATGCAATCAAAGGAATATATAATACTATTTTATTGCTTGAAAAAAGGATTTTTTAAAGATTTTTTCAGTAACATAAGTATGAATATTTCAACATTTTATATTTGTTTCACTAACTAGCAGCAGGGAGTTCACACAAGATCATTTTAAAGGTTTTCAACAAGCAGCCTTGGTGATGCTTTGGATAAGCTGTTTGCAGAACGTAGATCGAGACTGATTTATTACAGCTCTCCAAGGCTGGAAAGAATACATTCATCAGTGGAATGAATTTCTACAAAGTCATTTGCTATTTGCTAGCAAATGTTTTGAATTCTGGACCAGATCTATATTCTAGGTTTGCTGGATCACCCAGCTTCACTGATGAAAGTCAATCCCCTCCAGTCTTGGAGAAGTTTAATAAATCAGGCCTATTGAGAAAGATCGTTCAAACATGGCTGACAAATGGGAAGTAGGAATACCCCTTTCCTCCTTATATTTTTCTATAGTTTCTGATAGACAAAGACATTCAATGCCATTTAAAGAAGTTGGGTGAAGTGTTTGGATTAAAAGACTGGCCAAACGTAACTGCAATAAAAAACTATTATTTGTGTATTGTATGTGTACATTTAGCTATCTTTCTATAATTGAGTTTTATATAGTTTCATGATCCTGAGTAGAATTAAGAGAACATGGCCATACATGCCAGACGTAGTCCATTATTCTAGACTCAGAGCAACCTTTTTACATTAGTGGAGGCATAACCTTCCCATTACCTTTGACTGCATTGGTGTCATCATAGGGTAATTTAGGAATGGGAAGAACTGTCTAAGGATAGGCTGAACCTCTAGTAATAAGGAAACAATCTTGCAGCCTCACTGTGCTTCTGGTCTCACATGTAGAAAAAGGTTTAGGAACATAGACATAGAAATATATATAATAATTAATATATATAATATAAAAAAAACAAATATAGAAATAATATAAAAATACATAAATATTGGAAAAGATGCCTAAAAAAGCTAAACTAATAATGAAAACCAACATTTTCAATGTTTTCCTTGACCATCACAGGTATAACGGAAAAACTGGCTTTGTCCCAGCTATGTACCTAAAACCGTACCAAAAGTGCCATCAGCTCCAGTTGATGAAGAATTATGGAACTTTCCCTTCCACTTCAGACTTGTTCAAAGCCTCCAGCCAGCTAGACTTAAGCAGACCATCGGATTCCTGGAGAACAGTCAACATGGATATTACAGGCAAGACTGGAAATCTAGAGCGGGTTGAGGCTGAGAAACTGGACAGGAGAAAATCAAGGTCAATCAGTGGCTTACCATTTAGTACAACTTATGGATTTTACCCCAATTCTGTTGAATCTGTTCCAAGAGATCATGCAGTGGAAGTATGCCAACCATTAGGAACAGGGCAGAAGCCAACACGTAACAGTCAAATAAGAGGTGCAATACGAAAGCCTAATGTTGTCTCTGAAACCTCCATTCAAAAACCACCAAGATCTCCTCCCCAAAGGAATGAATTTAAGGAACAAGGCTTACCCAAGGAGAGTCCAAACAAAGCTGAACCATCAACTGAGCAGTCAATCCCACATCCTCCAAGGACCCCTTTGATGCCTCAAAGACCCAAACCACACGAGATACTCCACAAATGTACCACTGTGACAAAGAAAGCTTTGCAAATGAACGACGGAACTATCAATCAGGGATAAAGGAGTAGAGTTTGTATAATGTTAATCAATTGCCATGTATTTTTGTCTTATTTATTCAATATATTTATTATTTTTTACATGATGAATATATGTTAATATACATAAAAATGGACCTGAATTATCAAGGTTCTCCAATACCCACTATTGTGGGTGAACCTGAGCAAAGCAGCACATTTGCCAACAAAATGATTTTAAAGAAAACCATTCCAGATTTGCTGGATTACCAAGGTTCACCCAGGATAGACCAGGATAAACCCTTGAGTTCGCTCCATAATTAAAATATAGAGCCTTACTGATAAAAGTGTATCCTCTCCAGCCTTGGAGAGCTTTAATAAATCAGGCCCAGTGTGTGTGTTTATTGAAGATCTTTTACTTTATGTATTTATTATACTTATGATTACATATATATCACATATCATTACCCCTAATTTATTGCTGAGACAGAATAGTTGTCACCTATTCAAATAGTGATAAAGGAATGTTGGATACGTGTTGGGTTTTTGAGGTACACTGTGAATAAAAAAATCATGTTTGTACTTCAATACCTGTCTGATGTCTTCTTTCTATTTCTTATACTACTGTCTGTCCGTTCTCCTTGCTTCCAACCCTTTGGGCCACAGAGAAGCCAATTACCCCAACTCAGGCAAAGACAACAATAAAAAGCACATAAAGGTCCCCTTCCCTACTACACCAAATAAAAACTAAAGTGGGGATATATATGTCCATATATCAACTACAGTTTCTATTCATAACCTGTCAATGGGATCACACAAGAAATTGTCTCTAAATGTCAGAAAATCTCTCTAAATGAATGTATATGACCTGAGAAAACATCCACGCCTTTCCATATTAATATGGTAATAGAAATCCTACAGAACCTAGAACTTTTGCAGTAAAGGCTCACATAGCTAAGGAACTTCTAAACAGTGGCTTATACCATGTCATATGCCATGCCATTCACATATCTGTTGTGAAAGTAGCTAAACACACATATTGCAACTGGATTGTGCATGGATAAACAGTTAAAAATATTTTAAAGTACTGGAAAGTTTTTGCTAAAGGAAACAATCTTATAGGACTAAGGGTGATGGCACTGTTAATGTGGTTAGAGGTTTCATGGGTAAGCACCAAGTGTTTAAAGGGAAAAATAAACAAACAGAGTTAGCCAATTGTATCTGAATCAAACCCAGTGCTAGCTTCTTGTAATCCCTATATAGCAAAGGTCAGACTAGAAGAGAAAAAGACAAACAAGGAGCCATTCATTTGTGTTGTAGCACTTATGTGCCAACAATGATATGCAGGGGCATATTAAAGGAGCGATGAGCCTTCTGCTTCTCAAATCATTGTCCAATGACAGGCTGTAGAAGGGAAAGACCTTTAAGTGTTACATTAAGCATGCCTTACACTTGGAAAAAATCTAAGCAGCTATTGCTGAACTCATTCTAAAAATACACTAATTGCTTGGATCTAAAGTTGATCTTTGGTTCCAGTAGTTGTAGTCACTCCGGTTTGTCTTAGCGTCATTGAGACGGGGGACAAGGGTTAAAGCCTCAGTGACGCAGTGACGCAGTGACGCAGAAAGCAACAGTGAGTTTACAGAAGTTCTTACACTTAGTTGAAAAATACAATTTTTCACTGGAAATTGGCTTTAAAGAGAAACCATCAGTTCACTCACTTTAAGCAAAGCAACAGTGATACAAACCCTACCAGCACTCCTCCACTGGTCCTTCTACCATTGCAGGCAGCAATAAAGTTGCCAGTGCCAGTCAGCAGGGTAAGCATTGACTTCACCCCATGTCAAGTGCCAGCTCTCAAGCTAGAAATTCATGACTGCTAGATCTGAGCATTGTTAAAGGGGTGAGGAGGCGACATATACCTCCATAACTGCAATGAATAAGTGTTGAGGAGGGGAAGAAAAGAACAAGCCAGGTAAAGAAAGTATTGGAGGCAGGGGTTCTTTGCAAAAACACCTATTTTATATGGCAAGGTAACAATGGTTCTTTAAAGCCCATTGTGTGTGACAACACATTGAGTAGGTGACAACAATTCGGCTGCCACTGATTAATATTATGTGCTTGGCCGCACAGAGTTTTTTTTTTTTTTTCTGCCCCCCTCTCTGCCAGATACCATTAACTTGGGTTTCTTTAATGCCTAGGTATTTTTTTTTTTTTTCTGCCCCCCTCTCTGCCAGATACCATTAACTTGGGTTTCTTTAATGCCTAGGTATTTTTTAAGTCAGGAAGCAAAACGTCAGCATCATGGTATAGAGACGTTATAAAAGATAAACAAGTGCATTCCTTTTTTTCTGATGTTAAAAGAATTAGATCACATTTTTATATATTTGGTTGAAAGTTTTCTTTACAAAGATAAAACATGAATCTTTCCACAAAGGTGTACACATGAGTTGGGAAATACAGCAATATCAGAACTAATGACTGTTCTTTGTTTAATAGCCAATAAAGACATTATGACAAAAACGTAGCCAAAGTTCCTCCATCTTTAGAAAAGACAGATTAAAAAAAATAAAACTTTCTCTTCCTAAGTTGCCAAATAAACAGGAAAGCCAACTGGTAAAGACATCAGCCAGTCTCCTGTGTGTAGAAAAAAGTCTACCAGGCCGACAGATAAATGTAAAACTCAGGAACCGGTCAGTTTAATGTAGGAAGGCACTTTTAAAGAGCCAATGCTCACATTGACAACTGAAAAATACCGATATAACCAGGCACTGGTAATTTTTTTTTTCAAGCAGGGATTCAAAATAAGCAGCACTGGTAGAACAGACATGGCTCCTCTCACATTCCTGGCACAGGAGCCACATGCCTGCCTGGTATTGTCTGTACATGGTACAAATGCAGATGGCTGCAGAGGTTTGGCAATCATCCAGTTTTTTGGTGGTCTTATGCTCTGGGGTCCTCTCTTGCGGTGATGGAAAGGTTGGTGACAGAGTTGGGTGCATTCTTCTTCTCCTCCGGCAAATCAGTCAGTCTCATGTGTTGCCACATAAAGTCCACAAACATTGAAGCTTGCAAAAGTCTGGCCATCCTCTGCATGTGCCGCTCTGTGGGGTAAAGAAAAGAATAAGTCAGGACCATTAGAAATGTTTTCCAATTTACTAAATCCTCTCCATGGAAGCATCCTTCATAGAGGGGCGAATATAGGTGCACATTAGTAAAAAGTTGAGAGATGGCTATCATTCTATGGCTTCGATATATTCTAAGTTACTGAAAGAATGACACAGATTAGGAGATCTGACCTTACTATACTTCATTTACTGCATATGCTTGTCATTGGTCGATAAATAACCTTAAAATTTCGACACATTGTTTCAACAATTCAAATATACAGATTGGCGCATACTAATTGGGACCTCCAGCCATCCAGCAGAATACGGACCATTACGAATCAGAATCTGCACTCATTTTTAGTATTTCTCTAACAGGCTGCAGATTTAAAAAATCCTGACTTGTATGTAGCCATCAAGGACTAGAGTTTGACATTCCTAATCTTTAAGGATAGATGCAGCTTCAGCAAATAAACACTAGACATAAGACCCTAGCTTTAATGCATTTCTTGCTAAGGCTGGAAAGAGTTGCAGAAAAAGGATTTAGAGTAGTTGGTAGGTATTTTAGTGTGGGGATTAGACTGAATATAAAAGAAAACATCACTAATGTGACATATGAGTGGGTTCTCACCTGTATAGGGTAGCAATGCTTCCACAGTGCCTCGGATGCCGCTGTACTGGAGCAGTGTGTCGGGTGGTACCTGGGTCAGGAGGATGTTCATCACACACTGCGCCTCGTGACAGTTCCGAGAATTTGTGTTCCAGATGGTGCAGTATCTCAGGATGGCCTCTGAAAATTCAGCATAAGGAGTTCGTACATCAGGGTTATTGCATTACACACATTTTTCTTCTAACAATATAAAATTGTATCTGTGCTTCCACAAGTACTCAGGTCTTATTTACAGCTATACCATACCCACAGAGGAACTCACATACAGGTCCTGCTTAAATTATTTTAATCAGGGTTATACGCTCTTACCTTTCTGGTCATTGCGTAACCTCAGCAGGTTTGTCTCCAGATCATCTCTTCCATGGGGTTCCTGCAGAATGGCTAAAATTTAAAAAAGAGGGAAAGATTAGAATTTTCCTAGACCATAAACCATGCTGCTATTTCTGGCACAATAAGACACTAAATCTTTATAGGGGAGGAGTTCACAAAAAGAGGAAAAAAGTCCAACATTAGAAACGTATGTTGTCTGCTGCTGTTCTTTTCATTTACAGAGAATTCAGAACTTTTTACAAAAATAACATACATACTAAAAAACATCAACCATTGTTATCTTTCAAGCGTTCTTGACTGCACTTCTAAATTTATATTGCTAACAGAATATGATATTCCCGAGGACCCCTATCACTCAAAGGGGAAGACACTTACCCCATAGTTAAATCATGATGCCAGAACCCACCCACCGCGCTGAGCCTGCGATCCGTATGAGGGAAATGGTCAGGGGGAGCACCAGCCAGAGCAGCAGACCACCAACATTTTTGACCGCTGTGATATTCTAAAGTTCCCTTTATAAATTACAGGTCTAAAGACAAAAGTGTCATGTGGGGGCTCTTTAAACTTTTTTCTGTTTCTAATAGAGCATTTTCACGGTCTCACTTAAGCCTCAGTGATAAGAATTTGGCACGGTTGTGTTCTATGGGCAGAGTGCACAGCATTACCCACTCCCCACATGACCCATTACAGCACCTATTAGTAAATGCCACCATGTGCTCACAAAACCTATCATGAAAGGTGCAAATACCAAGGTAGGATTTATTTTTTTCCAAAATTTATAATCAGTAAGAAGAGTTCCTAGACAGCTTACCTTTTATAACTTTGAGCGCAGTGTGTGGCTGGTCTAAAGTGATAGCCAGGCCCAGAGCCTTCAGGAACCTCTTCTCATGCAGAAGGTTGGATAGCTCTTGCTGCCTAGAGGACAGGAACATGGTGCAGGTTATAATCCAAATAAATGGGGTGCAATTGGAAATCTGCCCTTAAAGGTCAAAGGTGCACTTACTTCAAGATCTCATCCTCCTTCTTGGCCATTTCTTCAGCCAGCTCAGTCTCTGTGACATCCTAGGAATAAAGAAACATTCATTTTTCACATGTACCCGGTGCTTATTACAAGGCATGAGGTGTCTAGTTACAAGGGTGAGCTGTTTTAAAGGGAATCCATATTTAAATATGCTTTTGGATTGATTATTATTGATCATGTAAGTTTAAGGTATATGTATTTTCCAGAATGGGTGGAATAGTAGAATCCCATTCAGGTTTGTGAACCATCTTGAAGATTTGCCTTCATGACACAGCAAGAAGTAAATCGAGATATTTCAAGAGGATGTATAGCTAGCTCTTGGATTCAGCAGGAGATGAGGTTCAGAGCTGGGTCAGGACACCATCTGCATGAAATATACTCTCCCCAAGACTATGTGAGTTTCCTACACATATTCTCTAAAACAATTTTTTTTTTTTTTTTGGCCTCGTGAGACATGAGATTGTGAGCTCCACTGAAGGACACTTAGCATAGCACTGCCTAAATACAATGGTGCAAAATAAACAAATAATAACTCTCTTACCTTCCAAAGAACAATGCTCGAGTCTGCAGATCCAGTGACAAGAGTGTTGTCCAGTTTGTTGCTGTGCAGACCCCACACTTTATCTTCATGGGAGTCCAATGTCTTGACACACTCATTGGTCTTAATGGTCCAGAGCTTCAGCAGACCATCTGAGCCACTGATGAGAGGAACAAAGTAATAGACTCAGTATGGGCAAAGAAATTTCCATTTTTGATCCGAGTAAAGGATCTAATAATTTCTCCATTGAATTTTCAGTTTGGAAGCCTGTGGATGATCTCCCCTTTCGTGGCAGGTTGGTGCTTGTTTTTAAGCCACTGAAACAATCTAAGCCACTGTTATCACTGACCTAAATACATTCTCCATATATTTTTATAAAGCACTTTTATGAATGCCAAACTGCATCATGCGCAACTTGGTAGGTAGAAAAATATTAACAACACTGCTATTAGCTAAACCAAGTCAATCAGGGCTTTCATGGTGGTAAAGATCATCTCCAGGAAACACAAAGATTCCCCCATTCCATCCAAAACTCAACAAAGATTTATTTTCCAAAACATAGCAGATGTGTCAAACAAAGAGAACTTGACATTTACCTCGTAAGCATCTGTGTGCCACGACTCACAAATATGACCTTCAGCACTGAGGCATCGTGACCTTCAAATGTCTGAAAAGAACAAAAACAATAAAAGTCAGAAGAAGATATAATGTCTGCACAATTCTAAGTGTTCTCTATGGAAGCAACAGAAGGTGAGATGTTGCAGTTACAGGTGTGCTATGGAAAAACCATATAATATTAAATGGATTGTAGATTAGATTTTAGTTTTTAGATTTAAAAACAAATTAGATTTGAGTGTTTTTTTTGTTTTTTTTTTTAGTTAGGGGGGAGGGAAGGGTATGCCCTTATTTCCGCCCTTAGCTTTAATGGAATCCACATCATGTGTATTCCAGTGACACTTGGCAGCAATGACCAGCAATACACTGGTGCAGCTTCAATGCCGCCCCAACTAATCTTGCTGCTGTCCCTCGTTGTGATGTCACCGCACCCTTTGAGTCTTCAAGGACCCATGGGAATTTCGCTGAAGAACCTCCAATGAGAAGTGTCCATGTCTCAGTCATTAACTCCTAAAGCGGGAACCTACTACTCTACAGTCCAAAGAAGACAAGGCACCTCAGGTGACCAGGTTTTTTGCAAATATTTTGGCAATGTAGAATAATTTTTTTTTTTTTTTTACAACACATGGGGAGTTCCTTAATTTTAAGGTATGCACAGACCAATGATATAGGTAATTTCAACCAGAATAGGCCAAGTCATTAGGTACCAGAAGACACCTCTGGAAACTGATGTTTAGGGAAATCATTGATTGGCACAGCAACATTTTGTGCTTAAACTTGGTATCATTGGGAAGGTAAGGCCCCTCCTTTACCTGCACTCCATATACAAATCATGATTACCTTTAGGCAGCTGAAGTCTTGCAACCCCCAGAGTTTCAGTGTTCCGTCTGCAGATGATGTGGCTACAACTTGATCCGCTGGTGAAAACTGGACACACCAGATGCCCCTTTTGTGGCCCCTAAAGACACCTAATAGGGACACGTCTGCTGCTGACCAGAGTTTGGCTGTTTTGTCTTGAGAGCCAGAGACAATCAGTTTGTCATTGGGAGATACAGCAATGCTGTTAATATCCTGCAAAGAGAACAACAAAGGAAACTATTATCAGCCAGCACACCATGTGACAACCAACCAAAAGCAACCAATATTATCTAGTGTTAGAATAAATAAAGGTTTGTCTGCTGGTTCTTTTCTCTCATTGGACTGGAAGGAATGGAAGGGGTTACTCATCCAGCATAAGGTCATTATTCATACATTGCACTACTTGCTGGTTAAAAGTCACACTGTAGTACTTCAAATTATAGAGATATTCTATGAAGATTTTTGTGTAAGGCTGCAATATCAAATATCAAAATGTCGTCCAGTTTTATTATATACACCTTTGCTGGTGCTCCCTCCAGTTTCTAACCCTGTGTGAGTGTATTAAAAAAAAACAAGATGCACCAGGAGTAGTAAAATAACAAAATGCAGTGCATGCTGCAACACACCTCCAGTCATTTATCCAACATTAATTATAATCCTGCACTTTAAAACATCAGTCCTTTGTGTTTATTAATACAGAAGACTAAAGACATACTTTAAGCAGAGGGCATCGTAGGCCCACACCTCAAGGGGTGGCGACATATATTTAGGTATATTCCTCATTTAGGACAGACTTCTCACCTTCTCATGTGCCTTCTCTGTACAAGCAGCATGTAAACCTTCCATCTCTGGTTTCTGGTCTTTAACTTGCTTGGAAGAAATAGATTCTGGGAGTTTCCAGATCTTTAACGTTAAATCCTGGCTCCCGCTCACCATAAAAGACTCCTTTAATCTGATAATATACAAAAGTGCTGATTAATAACAATACTTGTATGTATGTTTCATATCCCTGTCAAATAAATTGTGCGCATCCACGATGGGATGACCAAGAATGTGCATGTCCCATACTTCTCAGGATGTAGTCATCGGGTACTGCCAATAGTAGTAGAGAAGGGGAAGGACAGCAAACATTTTTTTCACAGCTGTCTGCTGTTTCCACTTTCATGTGTTCAGGTAAGATTTACAGTATGATTACGTATGATTTACAGACATTTTTAGCCTACTTTAAATCAGAACTTAACAGGGTTCCACCATCTTTTTTTCTTTGTTTTCAGCAGATAATCTTCAGTCATCTTGATTGGCCGTGTCATGATGATGAAACTTCCGAGTAGGAGTGTGGGAGTTTATTCATTTTCAGCACTTGCAAGAAAAGCCAGATTGGCTGGAATGAGCATCTCCACACAATTTGACACCAGGGTGGCAATCAAACAGTAAAGGAGCGGTTATTGCAGAAGGGACGTAGCTTGTCCCTTTCTGCAATAAGCACCTGCTTGAATTGCAAAAGTTCAAAGTGGGACTTTAGTTCCTCTTTAACTGTAACACCAGTCTATTTGATCTGTAAATTTTTTGATGTGCCGAAGCACTTTACTGATACATAAAAATTTTAGTTGATACCTACCTTGAACAGGAGATTGCTCCAATACCATTTGCATGACCTCCACCCATGGCAACACAAGTCACCTTTCCATCAGCTTTTGCCATCTTCCAAATTCTGACAGTTTTGTCCTAAAACAAAGGAAGAAGTTATCGAAACTGAAAGTTCTGTCCTAAAATAAAGGAAGTGATGGTAGAACAATACAGACAAGTGTTGCTCTAAAATATTATACATTTTTAACTCTATAGCTTTAAATGGTAACCCTGATTTCAGTACTTTCTGAGTCATAGTAGACCCAAAACTCCTTAGAGGAATTCTTGTTCAAGGCTAGGGACTTGGGGAGTAAATTAGCTTGGCAGATATAAAGCAAGCATTATCAGGAAATCTCTCCACTGGCGACAATCATGTTATGGGGTCACAGCTCTTGAGCAAGTGCCTTATAAAGTAAACTCCAAACTTCAAAATACTGACCAATTGTGTCTATGCAATATCCTATAAGATTTACCTTCAGCCCCACATTTTCTGTCTGAGCAGTGCCTAGCTGTTCCACGAGCCTCACATCAGTATATTTGAGATGAGAGCTATAGCATTGCTGCCTTTAACAGATTTTAGAAGATGTGGCGGAAGATTTGGCGATGTTACTTCTATGCTTCTTACGGCACTTCTTGCTGGTTAAAGTGTACCCAAGGACCTGAGGTGCAAGGATCTTTTTGCGCCCAATCATTCATTCTGTCATAAACTGCACCCCCATGTCTTCTCCTGCTGCTTGATAATCATCTCGGCAATCAAAAATGGGGAAGCAAAATCCTGCTACTCTACCTATATGACCCATTCCACATTGTGATGAACAAGACATGCCGAATTGGTACCGAGGAAAAGATAGGCAAAAGGAAACCTAAAGGAAATAACGGTGACTATGCCTAGGACTATACTTTTTGGAGCACAACTTCCACAATACAGGTACTCTTTAAAGTGAGCAACTTCTGTATTAACATACTTCTGTTCTTGCAGATTCCCCTTCAATTCAAAATAATGCAAAATATTTATTAAAATTCCTGCCGAGTGTGAAAAGCCTACCTTAGCACAGCTGACAAACAGGAGCCCCTTCTTAAACACGTCGATAGCCAGAACGGTTTCTAGAAAACATAAGAATTAATAAATAAACATATAATACTGCACTACTCCTGCAGCTGATTAATAGTCATTTCCTCTTACTCTGTAATATCAATAAACACCTTTAACAGCTTCTGTGCATGAGCTGCTTATGAATACTTTTCATTTATAAGCATGTACAAGAAGAAAAAAAAAACACCTTGAATCCTAGTGGAGAACAGCAATACTATGAAAAGTACCCAAAAAAAATGTCAACAAAAAGATATATAAAAAATCCAGTTTCCCTTTTTTTTTTTTAACTGGGGGAACAAAAACAAGGACACAGGTTTGAGTGCTTAGCGGCAAAAATTGCATGGGGCATATCCCCTTGGCACCTGCCCTGTCACAGCCCAGCAGCAGAGGAGAAAATACCAGGTGGCAAGATTCAAAGCCTTTAGCAGGAAATGTGGCTGATTTCACCCCTAGTGCTCTACCTTTGCATCCACATTCATACAAGCTTAAGCTGTCCCAAATATTCCATCCACCCCCCATGACATGCCGATGTCCCACACACTTTATCAGCTAATGCTGCCCAACGCAACAACCCCTGGGTATTATCCAGTTAATGTATAAAGAAAAATACTCCAGAACAAGATCACCACCTACCTGTGTGACCGTACAGGATTTGGCAATTGGATGTGGCTAGCTCGAACACTTTAATTTGAGGGCTGTTTGTGGCAACCACGATGTGAGAATCGGTTGGGCCCAGGAATTTCACATCCAGGACTTCATCATTGTATCCTGCAAACTGGGTTAGAACAGATTTTTTTATGTTACGTCACTAGCCATATGATGATTCTATATTAGAAGTTATGAGCAGAGGGTGGCTGCCTAAAGCTAAAGGAAAAAACGCACTAACTTATCCCTCTCTCTTCTGAAACTAGTCCTTTGAGGCTGCTTCTCATCCCTATTCCAACAGGTGCAGGCACTCTGACATCATGTACAATGTACGACCAGGGGTCCTGCATTGTGAGGGGACCAAAGGCCTGCACATAAACTAAAGCATTAGGCAGAGGAGAGCCATGTAACTACTGGGAAAAATGTGTAAAAATAAAGCCAACGCAGCCACCATGTCTACCTCGCTTTGGAATAAGTCCAACTTGATATAAGTCCTGTTTGGACACGAAAAATCTTGCTTGGTATACAACCTTTGTGCTAGAACTTGTATGGGTCAAAATGAGTCACAACACCGCGTGCTACCCTTATTTACCTCCCTCGAGACAAAGTCACGACTGCCCATGAGCGTCTGTACGCCAGTTGCTGTTCAGTGAACAACCCGCGCTATAACTCTCTGTGAAATACATAACCTCTCCTCCTCCTCCCTTCTCAGCACCATCCTAGTAGGCACTCAACTCTTCTCAGCAAGGTAAAGTGAGGATAAATTTTCATTTATTTCATCTAATTGCTTTTGTATTTATGTATTTTAGTATTAAGCAGTGTTTAAAATATTTTATACAACCCCATCAATGTATAATATGTCAATAACAATAGGATTTTTTTTCATGGGAACGGATTAATCATTTTCCTTTTATTTCTTATGGGAAAAATTTGTTTGGTATAAGTCCAAGGATCTGGGACGGATTAAGGACTTATACCAAGGTACCACTGATATTTATATATTTATATTTATATATATATATATATATATATATATATATATATATACACACACATTTTTTATACCAATTATGAACTTGCAACATTCTTTTAAATCTTTGATCTGTCTTTTGTACCTTCAGACATTGTCTATAGTAGTAGTGGCCGTACCTGTTTCTTAAGCTGCAGGTCCTGAAGATCGTAAATGAGGATATTATGTTCAGCTGTGACAGTGACAACCTCCTTCTGATTGGGCAGGAGCAGGCAGTGAGTCAGGCTGTGTTCATCCCCCTCTTCCTCCAACACTTTCTTGCTGGCATGAGGCAAAGTCTGACTGTAAACACACTTGGAGGTGGCCGCATCCCACACACGCAAGATACCTGTCATTGACCAATGGATAACATTATTGAGGACCTGATCTCAAAAAGTGAAGAATCATTATGTAACAAGAAACATAGAAATTGTAATTGTGCTTGAACAAGTCCAACTGACGATGTTAGGTATATAAGGTAAAGGCTATGCCACAGATTTACTAAGTTTAGAATTGCGTGAATTTTCTACACTTTAGAATTCCAACTGGCCTGCCTTCTCTATAAGCGTTTTTTAGAACCAGGACAATGGTTTTGCCGATGGCTTCAGACCTGGAGAGCTTACCAAAGTTTGCATGTCCTAGCATGGAGAACTCTGCATGACAGGACACCAAAAGAGGTCTCAAGTATGGTGAAAATAAGCTTCATTCATCTTTAAAAATAGGAACCACGTAGCAAACCTATACAGATCATTGGTTCAAACAATACTCACATCTGTCTGCTTTGAACTACATTATTAAAGGTGAAAAGGTTTTCTATTATCACATGGAATGGTTTTAACACATCTGTTCCGGTGTGTGTATGTTCACCAATGGTAACTATGGCATGACCCGACCATCTTTAAATATACATGTATGTGGGTATAGTCACATCTTCGTACCCACACACGTTTAATTACAATAACAATAAGTATCATTATTATCCATGGAGTTTACTGTTAGTTCAATACATTGGCTGCAGCTCACCTTTACTGCCGGCTGTAACAAAGAGGAGGGACTTGGCGTTATCTTTTCTGCTGATCACATCCGAGGATTCTGGAAGAACCAATGCTACCTCGACACTCTGAAACACACCATATAAATATATTAGAATTACTTAAAAATATAAAGGGGACAAAAGAGATGTATATAACCGTCTGCCTTGTTACAGTGTCCTTTGTGCTCTACAACTCTACTCTTTGAGTTACAACTTAAATTATAAATTAAGTCCAAATAAAGTTTTTTCAGGCAAATAAATCTCTAAAAGTGGAGTTCAAACAGAAAAACTTCCCTTTTAGTTGTAGCTATTTAAAAGAATGGAGAATGCTATAATAAGGGAACTTTCTTTGCGCTTCCAGACTCTGCTATTTTCTGGAGGTAAATAGAGTTACAGGGCGACAGATATGATTTCCTGAGGATAGGGAAACATACCCTTATAAAAAAGCTTATTCTGAGGAGGTATCGGAGCATTTCTATGTGCACACCCTAGGGAACTGTGCAGGATGGGGTCTAGCAAAGTGATAGCCAAAAGGATGGGGGCAGAAAAGAATAAAAGATTATTTTAGAGGGCCCTCCTGCTTGATAGAATGCAAGCTGAAAATGAGGATTGGGAATCCAGGGTACAAAAGCCAGGGAACACTGTAGCTTACGGGGGTCCTTGCTTTTGTACACAATTTTCCTTTGGCCCCTGTGCTACAGAATAGAGGACCTGCTGGCCTGCTCAGGGACTTACAACTGACAATGATGAGAGCCTCCATTGAATCTCAGGAACGAATGAAAATTAAATAGGAGAAGTGTGAAATGTTTTTACAGATCACATCACATCTAACATGATTTCTGCAGGAGAATTAAGCCACCTTTCTAGTGAACCATCCCTGGAGGGTGATGGGGGAAATAATACTTACAGACATCCTGCAATATTTCAGCATGCACAACATTTTATACATATATCCTCTCTACAAGCTTTCAGCAATGAATACATACAAGGACTGACTTACCTCATACACTGCCACTTTCCTTTTAGAGGATTTGGTCGCTAGATCCCACACAGTGCAAATTTTATCTCTACCAGAGCTGAAAAAAAGAAACAGACCACAAATACACATTACCCTGAATTACGTTTCACATTTTTTATAAATGGGAATCAGGATGGTGAATTGTAGTAGTATATTTGCTAACCCATTTCTTTGCAAATAGGTAATTGTCAATGAACGTGCAATCAGAGGACTGAAAAGTTTTCTAGTGCAAAGCCCTAATAAATTGTAAGGACTGAGTTTTATTTATTGCCAATCACTCAAGAATACTTTACTTGCAGAATGTTTTCTGTTAGAATTTAAGATATATCTACAGTTCTGTTCTATTTCCAAGCTGCTTCTGAATTCCTATAGATATGTTAGGATTCACATACACCTAAACTCACAGTTTTAAATGGATATTTAAAGAACCATTTCATATTTGACAAAAGGCCCCAAGCTTAAGAAAAAAGTCCAATTGGTTTTCCAGGCAATTGTGATTTTTCATGACTGCTGCTGATTTGTTGCTCCCAAATACCCCTTATTCCTAATTAACAAACAAAGTCTTGTGATTCAAAGTACAGTTAAATGTAACTGACCTGACCATGGTGTCCCCATCAGGAAAGAAGCAGAGGGAGGTCACGGCGCTGTAGTGGGCCTCCAGTATAGACAGGCACTTGCTAGACTTCAGATCCCAGATGCGGATCTTATAATCCATGCTGGAAGAGAACAGCTGCAACCGCGTAATGTCGGGATGGAACTGGACCAAACTGCAGAAACAATGGGACAAAAATGAAACAAAAAAAAAAAAACAATGTTATATGTTATATGTAAAAAAAAAACAATGTTATATGTATAACAATGTTAAACATAACAGCATTATTCACTGAATTAGAAGACGATCTAAAAATTCAAAGATCAGTTTTATTGATTCATGGAAATAGGATCGGTTTCTAGTTTTTGGTAGAAAACGAATCACATACAAGACAGTCAAGTCAGGCCACCATGTTTATGTAGAGCTGTTTTAAACAAATCAATTAAAATTGCTTTGTTAATAAACTGAGATCAGAGTATACAAATCAGAACCATCATGTGATTCTAAAATAAGCTTCCAGCACATCAATGGCCCCCCTTTCCCCAAAATGCCTTAGCAATAATTGATTGTGTCAAATCTTAGCACAGGGGTGGCCTTCTGGCAAATAATGAAAAGGTGCCCAGGCCAAAGGAAAGGTCACTGAGGACAAAACTTTTTATGGACTTCTTCTCAAACCCTCCAGAAGTGCACTGAAAAAAGTAAAAACACGAAATCACACATACTGCACAACTCCAGATGACCCCTTCAAGTTATGTGTGCAGTACTGCTTGAGGACATCCCATATCTTGATGGTGCTGTCACATCCTCCTGTAGACACAAAGACAAAATATTAAGTATTAAGTATAAGTTATAATCTGGTGACGATAAGCTACATGAAGCCTTTAGGAAACCAAGGCAACATTTCTTTTACACCCAGGACAAACTTTTTAAATTATCCACAAGTCTTGAAGAATCCCTGCTAAAACCAAATCATTGGGTATCAGTGGAATAAAAGCCCCTTACGTTAGTGGTGAGCAGAATAAATGGTCCCCTTACAGTGGTGGTATGAATTCCATCCTAAAGATAGAAAAAATAATTTCTTCTTCATGCTGTTGGATCATTATGGAGTATATGGGACGTCAACCATCCACAGCTTAAGGAACTCATAGCAACCTTTGGAGGAACCCTAATTGGGAATGGCTGATCCAAGGACTACTCTGGCCAATAGAAAATCTTTATTCCTATTATAGGTTTGTTTTGGACATCTAATCTCAGATATAAGCTGAATATTTCTTTGACTATGTCCACTCTAATTGAAGGACAGCAGCAGGCATAGACACTCACCAAACACTAAATAATCACAGCGGACATATGCTTTTTTTCTCCTTATTCAGTATTTTGCTGATATGACATACTAAGGGTATGATAATAAACTCATTCTATTTATCCACTGAGATGTCATAATTGTTGTATTCTTTATATGGCCAGGGGCCATAATCTGATGTTTAGTAACAATACTTACTAAAACCTTTTTTTTACTGCGCAACAAATAAAACCCTAAATCTGCCTGCCAATAGTAAATCCTATTATAAATAATAAAGACTTCTCATGTTGGCCATTTAGGGCAAATTGACAGGTCCTCTTGTAAGATAAAACCACTTCTAATACATATTCTATACTCCATTCCTCACTTGCAATGCTTCCTTGTTTTCTGGTGTAGGAGCTTACAGCGGATTATCATCTCCCTCCTAATCATCAGGTGACAACATTTAGGGCTAGCGATTGAAAGATCAGGGCTGAGCTGCTAATGGGTCCCAAGTTCGAATCCCGGCCAGGGCACTATCTGCATGGAGTTTGCAGGTTCTCCCTGTGTTTGCGTGAGTTTCCTCTAAGTACTCCAATTTCCTCCCACATCCCAAAAACATGCAGTTAGGTTAATTGGCTTCCCCCCAAAATTGACCTTGGACTGTAATAATGACATATGACTATGGTAGAGACATTAGATTGTGAGCTCCTCTGAGGGACAGATAGTGACATGACTATGGGCTTTGTACAGTATATAAATACTGTGTAGTAATAATAATAATAGGAAAAAGTTGCATATTCCTCCGTATCTGGAGGCTTTGATGTTTTGAAAGAGCATCAGAGGAGCCTGGGGGAGGTATCAGAAGGTGGAATCAAACAACTTACCTGTAACAAGCAATGTGGAAGTAGGGTCAAAAGTCATGCTGGCAACTGGCGCTGTATGAATGGCCTTCCAGGTGCGGGAGCAGGTGCCATCCTCCCAACACCACTGCTTTAGGAGCAAGGCGCGGCTGCCCGTCACTAAGATCTGCAGAAGATAAAACTCACTCATGAGTGGAAGATGAAAAAAGGCAAAAGAGAAATGTTTTGGATGTATAAAGTTAGATTTATTTAATCAGAAGCTCCCGAGAGGAATAACTCTTTTTCAGCCAGGCCCTTTAGAAATAAATAGTACTGTCAGAGCAACACACCTACCTCATCATCTGGGCTAAGAGCAAAGCATGTGATATCTTCCTGATCATCCTGAAACAGAAACACACGGTCATTACACAATCAATAAATTATATTTTAATACAATTTTAAAGCTGGACTCCAGACAAACACACAAATATAACACATATGGTTGTATCCCATCAGACTGATGTCTAGCCAGTCCCACAATTTACACAGCTTTACCAAACAGCCGGGTGACCCGAACCTTTCTTAGCTGCAGTTATACAGTACAGTCAGGTCACCATCCCACCCCTCCAGCTTTGTGATTGGACACTGAATTATCACATGCCTTACCTGTTCTATAGAGCGTACAATAACCCCTGTAGCAATTTCTAGAATATTAACTTTATTTCCACAAGTACAAAACAGGTGAGTGCCATCCTTATTGATCTGGGGGAAAAAGATAGGAAAAGTATAAGTCTCAGCAAAACAAACAGCACAAAGGTGATCATTTAATACCTTAGAAACAGAAAATCTTGTTACCTGAACTCTTCCACCTTTGTAGAAAGCTTCAATTTTCCTCTCCACTGCATAGCTGAAAAATAGAAAAGCAACCATGAGAAAGTGAGAAATGTTATCGTCACCATTTTATCATGATTATTGTAAGAGTTGAAATCCAAGCAGATAAATGTGTTTTGTCTTTGTCCCCTTGGCAAGGTTCTCTGTCATTTTCTGTTCTGACAGATGGTGGGTGGGGGGTGATCTGCGACACCAGGTACACCAATCCCAAGCCCAGCGTGTCCCACCAGGGACATTATTCCAATTGGCCAGTGAGTGCTACCAGGGACATTATTACTGATGCCCGGTGCGTGCCACCAGGGACGCCATTTCCATTGGTCAGTGAGTGCCCCCAGGGACATTATCCCCGATGCCCGGTGGGTAGCACCAAGGGCATTATCCTTGATGCGTGCCACCAGGGACATGATTCCCAATGCCCAGTGTGTGCCACCAGGGACACCATTCCCTTGGGCCAGTGAGTGCCACCAGAAGCATTACTCCCGATGCCCGATGCGTGCCACCAGGGACATTACTGATGGCCAGTGCGTGCCACCAGGGACATTACTGATGGCCAGTGCGTGC
>NC_092864.1:14329084-14331639 GCF_032062135.1 Pyxicephalus adspersus
ACCAGGGACATTACTGATGGCCAGTGCGTGCCACCAGGGACATTTTTTCAGTGGGTGCCACCAGGGACATTATTCCCAATGCCAAGTGCGTGCCACCAGGGAAACCATTCCCATTGGCCAGTGAGTGCCAACAGAGACATTATTCCCAATGCCCCTTGCATGCCACCAGGGACATTACCAATGCCCAGTGCGTGCCACCAGGGACATTACCAATGCCCAGTGCGTGCCATCAGGGACAATATTCCCAATGCATGCCACCAGAGAGATTATTATAGATGGCCAGTGCGTGCCACCAGGGACATTATTAACGATGCCCAGTGTGTGCCACCAGGAACTTTATTACCGATGCCCAGTGCATGCAGACAGGACCATCCAGGGACACCATTCCCATTGGCCTGTGCGTGCCACCAGGGACATTATTACCAATGCCATTGTGTGCCACAAAGTACAACATTTCCAATGCCCAGTGTGTGCCACCAGCGATATGAATCCAAATGACCAGTGGGTGCAAATGGGACCATCCTCCCCAATGTCCAGCATGTGCCCCCTCCTATCAGTATAGTACTCGACTCTATGTCAGTGTAGTACAGATCAGTGTAGTTCTTATTTCCTTACTTGCTTTTAAACTGCACAGCTGAGGCTGCCATGTTCTTTTACCCGGTCCTGTCCGGGGTCCAGCTCATTCAATCCTCGTTCAATGCAACCAGCAACCACACATGGGCTCCGTGCAGAGGAATAGGACTTCCGGCGCTGATATTCTATGTCACTCAGGCGCCATATTGCTACACCCACAGAGGTCGCTGGGTGATTGGAGAAGAACGTACGCAGGCGCCATCTTTTTACACCCACATGAAACACCATATATTTGGAGGAGGACGTACGCAGGCGCCATCTTGCTGCACCCACAGGTATCGCTCTAGGATTGGGGAAAGACGTACGAAAGCGCCATCTTGCTACACCCACGGGAATCACGTCGTACACGCACGCTGGCGCCATCTTGCTACGCCCAACATCAGGAATCACTGTAGAATAGATAGGCACGTTGGCGCCATCTTGCTACACCCACAGAGATCACGGATGGCCTTCATAGTAGTCTTCATCTCCATTTCTAGCCACTCTACAGATTTTTATAACACACCAAGTGCAATGTAACTAATATATTTTTATTACAAAGGCTTATTCAGCACAACATCTTGTCACACAATTTTATTTTTATCTTAGATAATAAAAATAAATGTTTTTTTCTGTACCCTGAAAGTTCAAACACCCCAAGCACTCAGCACAGTGTATGTATTTGTGTATGTAAAATGTAATAAAATGAATAAAAATTCCATAACTGTGCTTCCTTCTTGAAAGTTTTTAGAGGTATTTCTGGCTTTGGCAATTTGGAAACTGTATCCACTCCAAAGCCGACTTTTATTCTTTATCCTGATCAAATGCTGGAATCTGATTGGCTGCCAAAGGCAACATCAGTTTTCCAGCAAGCTGATAATGTGAATGAGGACCCATCAGACATGTGTCAGCCCATGTGCATTGAACATGGGTTTCATTACAAAGCATGATCATTTAGAATGGGCCACCATAGTTATATAAATATGGGCATCAGGATAAAAGACATCAGCAAGTCAGTCGCCCTTTGCAACGGCCATATTCTCCTGCCCAGACATTGGTGGTTTATTGGGTTTCTTGTGTAGCAGTGCCAGTTTCTTCCCCCTCCAGACCCTGGCTGAACAGTTGTATTTGTCGACTCATTTGGGACGTCAAACTTTCTATCCGCCGGGCTTTCTGGCGCAGCTTGTGCAGCTGTTTGTTGTACAGCTCCTTCAGCTCCAAGTAGCAGTTATGTTCTTCTCGGTTGGCCGGGGTCAGCAAAGTTCCGCAGCCCATGTGACACATATCGCGCCAATACTGGCAGGTCTGGCTGTGCTCACAAATGTCCTTCCGCAGGACCTCCGCGGGGCAACCCTCGTTGGGGCAACAAAGCAGCCCAAAGGCACAGCTTTCCGAATGCTCCTCTGTACGGGACAGAGGAAAGATGGCGGGACATCCGTTAGCTTCATTAGGGCACTGTTAAAAGAATAATTAAACAATATTAGTTTAATTAAACAAATTTATAGTTATGTTAAGAATGTAGAGATATGTAGTAAAGAGTTAGGTGTTAGTACTGCAGAGGATGGGTGGGCAATGTATAAAGACGAACATCTGCAAATGTTAACTGTCAGCAGGCTATACCCTGCAAAATATACCTTATGTCAAGAATTCCCCTGGAAAAATAGCAGAGGACTTCCTAATATGTGAGGGTGCCCCTTCCAAAAAAAAGTTCCCAAGCTTGTGGGGGGCAATGTCATGACTCGGGGGCAGTATTATGATCTGGAGTGCCAGTGTGTGTGTAGGGAAAGGGGGGGGCAATAATTTAATATGGGGTGCCTGTGGGGGCAGTGTTATGATCTGGGGTACCTGTGGGGGCAGTGGTATGATCTGGGGTGCCTGTGGGGGCAGTGTTATGATCTGGGGTACCTGTGCGGGCAGTGTTATGATCTGGGGTGCCTGTGGGG
>NC_092864.1:14331881-14343249 GCF_032062135.1 Pyxicephalus adspersus
GGGCAGTGTTATGATCTGGGGTGCCTGTGGGGGCAGTTATGATCTGGGGTACCTGTTGGGGCAGTGTTATGATCTGGGGTGCCTGTGGGGGCAGTGTTATGATCTGGGGTACCTGTGAGGCAGTGTTATGATCTGGGGTTGCTTCCGTAAGTCAGTTCTAGGTCCAGCAATATTAGGTGCCCAAAACTGAGCTCATTTGACTCCCCGAATATTCTGGTGGTTTTTCCATTATTGGATTTTTTATTCCCACGTGGCGCTAGAATAAGAAGGAGGTAACACAAGTCTGCTGGCCTAGGGAAGGGGGATAAAGAAGAGTAAACCCTCCCCATGAGGGGCAGAGATAGACTATTGTCTTACCTTGACTTGCAGGCGGTTGATTTTCTTCTTTAGCTTGTGCATCTGCACAAACAATTTGCCCTTCACCTCTGTTCTACAGCAGGGACAGGTCTGTTGCCTGGAATAAAAGGAAATACCAGAGTTTTGCCAGATTCCCCAAAACAGCAGAATGCTGAAACTTAACTTTATACCCTGAATGTATATTTATGGCTGAATATTTGAACATATTATGAGCCAGCTAAAGTCACAGAAATATATATGCAAGCAATGGAGATAGTAGTAACAACCCGTATATTCCTGTGCCATACAATGTGCAGTAGCTATGACCTTGCAGTCATATTTGTTACAGGACAGTCAATAAAAATCTGAAAGGTGATTAGCAGATTTATTTCATGGCTCAGCTGTTCTTCATTCACCTCTCACCACCAGTATTGTTTCCTCTGTTTAAAAGCAGCAAGATGACCCAGGAAATAGTAGAATCATTTCCAAGCTGTGATAGGACTTTGTAAAACATTAAATTTAAGCCAAACGTCTAAAAAAAATCTCACCTCTTCAGCCATTGCAAGATACATTTCCTGCAGAAGTTGTGACCACAGGATACCATGACCGGACACCGCAGTACACCATGACATATGGAGCAAAGAAGATCATCGTCTGGATTTTCAGCAAAGATATCTAGATCGTATCCACCAACCTAAAAACACATTACAGCCTTTATGTATATGAATATATAGTTTTAGGTGAAAAAGAGATTAGACAAATCAAATTTCAAATATGCGGACAAAAGGTCTACTATGAATTAGAGCTTAGATGTTTCCAGTGAAGGGGTATTTGATATTGCTAGAGCATTTAAGACATTCTAGATCAGTGTTTCTCATCCAGGGTTCCTCCAGAACATTCTCGGGGCCATTAGCAATTAGGACCTCTCAGGTTGGTTTAACAGATACCAATGATCTTTTTATTCTTTCCACTGGCCAGCTATGTAAGAAGCATTCATACCATTGACCACCATGGTAATATACTGTGAGATGTGAATATAGAAATTATAGCTGGGGTTCACTTAAGAGCTGAAAGTTATTTTATTGGTTTCCTCATAGTAAAAAACGTTGAGAAATGCTGCATTAGACCTACTAATGACTTCCTCACTCATAACCTCATCACACCCACTGTTCAAAGACTTTTGAACTGCCCGTACTCTTTAGAATGGTCTTCCTCGTCCTATTCGGCTTGCTCCTACTTTTTGCTCATTTATAAGCGCACTCAAATCCATATCCCCTTCCTTTTGTGCGATACCTACTCCACCGCCTAGATTGTAAGCTCTTCGGAGCAGGGTCCTCTCCTCCTCCTGCGTCAAACCAACTTTAACCCTACTGAACACCTGAATGGAATGAATTGGAATTTAGTAAGCCTGATCTTCTCACCCAACATCAGTACCTGATTTGACAAATGCACTTTTGGCTAAATGGACACAAACTACACACACAGTGATATTCCACACCTTCTCCTTGGTCCAGCATTGCTGATAATATTCTATAAACTTAAAAAAGCCTTGAACACACTTTCCCAGGCCCTGCAGCAAGTGAATGACCCCCCAGCATTTAACTACAAAATACTCAGCACGGGAAAATATATTATTCCTTCGCTTTAATATGAAATTGATGACAGTACTCCTATCCTCTATTACTGAATATTCCAACATTCTGGCACTTTTATTATCTACTTTATCAAATATGTAGCTTAAATGGCTGTTAGTGATCTGCACATTCCAACAACTTTTGTTAAAAGTTACCAGCAAAGCCCTCATCCCCCAGTCACAGCCATACAACAGCAGAAAGTGTGTGAGCTGTGATTGACAGCCATCATCACCTCTTTTATGCCGTGCACAATGGCAGAGTAACTGGGACTGGGCAGGCTGGATTTTATTTGGAATTAGGCTTCTAAAACAGTTCTTTCACTAAATACAAATAAAATATGAAAGGCTGGATTAAGAATACTGGAGTAGTAGTACTATACCTTTATATTATCAATACCTTCGTACAATGGCCAACATGGAGCTTAATAAGCTTCCATTTCACCTTGGAATCAAATTTAAGCTCCTGTGCTTTGTCTTCAAATTTTTCCACAGTTTTTTGGCCACTTACCTTTCTGACCTGATAGAAAAGTACGCCCCCCCCCAGCCGCTCTTTTCGCTCCTCCAGTGACCTACTAATGACTTCCTTTCTCATAACCTCATCACACGCACAGCTCCAAGACTTTTCTAGTGATGCCCCAACTCTCTAGAATGGTCTTCCTCGTCCCATTTGGCTTGCTCCTACTTTCTGCTCATTTAAAAGAGCACTCAGAAGAAGATGGGTAGGCAAGTTTGAAAAAATGGGTTTTGAGTAGGGATAAGTGAGAATGCCTCTGACATTCTCGTGAAAGCTTCCTCAAACTTTAGATGGGTTTACGAAATTTCAGCGAATCGATTTCACTGACCAATCGGAAGGTCGAGGAAAACATTACAGGATGATTCCCATGGCTGCATTCGCACACGGGACTCCACCCGTGTGCGATGCCTGGGCACTAGAGGTTAAATGAGGGCAAACCCTCATGAATGCAGCTGTGGTACTCCTCCTGTCAATGTGAGTACCGCAGCTGTGCTCATCAATGAATGCAGCTGTGGGAATCATCACAGGATGATTCCCATGGCTGCATTCATTTATGATGAGCACAGCCGTGGTACTCCTGTGTTCTTGGATAGAGAATCTCTATCCAAGAACACACACTACAGGGCTGCAAGGACCCTGATTGCTCTTGCAGGTCCCAAAAAAATTAATCTCGACAGCCGAATTTACACAGGCCGTTCTCGCTTACATGTTCAGTAAGTGAGAATGGCCCGATTCTCTGCGAGATCGAATTTTAAAATCTCTCTCATCCCTAGTTTTGAGTCCTCTTTTAAATGAGCAGAAAGTAGGAGCAAACCCTCAGTACTTCCCACTATTCCATATCTCCCCTCCTATTGTGTTACTTCCCCCATCTAATAGATTGTAAGCTCTTCAGGGCAGGATTTTCTTCCCCTCCTGTGTCACTGTCATTTGCAACCCCTATTTAATGTACAGCGCTCCGTAATATCTTGCCGTTATATAAATTCTGTTTAATAATAATAAGGCTGACCTTTAAAGGGGAACTAAATCCATAGGGTGCCATAATCTTCTCTATTACCCGAAGATGATCTATGGCCATGCCAGGATGAAGTAACATCCATGAAAATGGGCAGGAATTTATTAATTCAAGGGAAGCCTGGATTTCCATGTTTCCCTGGCATCCAGCAATGGGCAGCAAACAAGCAGGTAAAAGCAGTTACTGCAGAAACATCACCGGTCTCTTTCTGCAACAATCACCCTCGTTATTAGTTCCACTATCATTTCAGTAATGATGGCGTTAATCATATTCCAATGAATGCTAATTGCCTGGATGTAAAGTTGTTCCAGACACACACCTTGACTATGTATGTAGGTAACTTTGGCTCAAGCTGTGCTGCAGATAGCCGACCACCTAAGCCTTCCATCCACTGAAGTAAATTTTTACAAGTCCACGAAACATAATTAAGTTGTATAAGTAACCCTGAAACATGAACAGACCCCCACAGGCTGGGACTTACCATTGCCTCTTCTACAGCCATCTGCTGCTCTGCTCTTTCTAGATTCAGGTCATGTTCACATTACAGATCATGTGCAGACCGACCACCAACCCCTGGGAGTTCCATTCCACACTATTCCAGCTGGTCAGCAGCTATTCTACAACATCGGCTTCTGACGCTGGAGCACAGACCGGCCTGCTTATTGGCTAAAAAGCTCCGCTGCATTGTTCACCTTGTAGTGTATTGTTATGGAGCCAAAACACACACAGGACCCCAGGGAGTCAGCACCAGGAGAATGATCGCTTCCAGATGGCTCTGTGCCATAAATGGTTCATACTGTTCAAAGGAGACAACAGAACTCTTAACACAACTTAAAAAAAAACTTAAAAAAAAATGCCAATTTACAAATGAGATTCAATCAAATCTTGTGAGGCCACTTCCCCTCCATGTCATCCGGAGAAGTCTGTATAGTTTATTATACTTCCATTAGAAAATAAAGAACAAAAGAAAGCAGGGTTTTTGGCAAAAAAAGGGTACTGAGGGTGAATGAGAATCATTGAGAGTTCTCAAAACTAACAATACAAGACATCTTAGTTCCAGTAAGCCACAATAGGAACTTGTGGTCTACAGAATAATAATTGGGCCATAGGGGGCGCTATACATACAACATCTATAACCATATGTATTAAAACTTATAGAACAGGGTAAAAGTTTTTGTCAACCGTTGTTACCTGATGCATTTCCCGCTATTAGGCTTCCTCAGGGGTAGCGAAGCGTCAACTAATTTTTACACATGCAGGTAATGTATCTACGTTCATAAACATTGGTGAAAATTAATATTATAGTTGAATGAAATGTAAACAAAATATACATAGAAATATTTGTAAGGCATAGTGGTACAGTACAAAGTAACAGCTATATGACCATGGTAATTATCCATATAAAATTAGATCATCATAAATTATTAGTAAATGAATGTATACAGACAATTTGCTGAATAGAAGATATATATATTCAAGACAATGTATCAAAGGAATATATATATATATATATACACACACACACACACACACACACACACACACATACATATACACATATGGTCTTATGTGGCTTGATTCTGCTAGTTTGAAGAAATCAAGAAAGGGTCCCCTGATTTTTAAGGGCGGTGTGTGGTTATTATAAATAGTCCTATAACCAAATAAACACTAAGACAGGCCTTTGTGGATCCCAAAGAATCTAGTTGAGGAATCTATAAATAAGTAAGGTAGGTGAGCAACCCTACGTCACACATCTGGGAAGGCTCTTGGCTGCTCCTTCTGCGCATATCTGAGCATTCCTGCATCAGGTGAAGTTAAAAGAACCTGCAAAAACAGACCGGCTCAAAGACGAATACTGGGACAATGTGGGACCCCCGATGGAAGAAACCTTCGGACAGATCGACAGCTGTACTGGATTGAGTTTTTTTTTTATTGTTTGGGGAGTTTAGATTTACTTCCTCTTTAACCTTTGGCTGGCATTGTCCTTTACATGTTGAGGACTACAAGGACCACTCCTATGACGGTAAAAAGGCAACACTTTCGCATAGACTCTCCCAAGCCCAGTCATTCAATAAAGTGCAAAAAACCACAAAATGTCTATTTTAAGTTTTACCAAAATGTCAGAGAATCCTATAATTAAAGACATCCTTGTGTTATGAGCTCAACAGCGGTGTTGTCAATTAGAGATCCAGATACATCAATGACCACAACAAAATGTGCATCTCGTTTAGCTTCAGGATTTTTACCGATTCCTTGCGCCACAAGTGGAGGAATTATTAATTTTTATTTGGTGACTACAATTCCCTACAGTGCTCACAAGCCACAAAATAATATTATTATCTATGAAGTATAAAGGAAGACAAACCATCTAGAAAGCCTCAGTTCTGGCCCATGAGGGAGTTGAATAGCTTTACAAGCTAAAATGGAGTTAGAGTTGGATTAGTTATACCAGATGTGCAAACCACAGCTCCCAAAGTGTGTGAATAGTGATGTGCTTGCAGCATTTGTGTCTGAGATGCCAATTAAATACAGAATATGCAGATTCTGGAAGAGTGAAGGCCTGTATGATCTGACAATTATCAGGACCTCACAAACTGAAACCAAGAAAAGTGTTCCAGTCCTGTAGTTTATATCCCTGCTAATGACATTTTATAATCTATGTATGAACCTAAAACTAGCAAACAATGGGTAAGAGGTCAGGCAGTGTAAAATAAAAAATAAAAAATCAGCTGACTGAGCCTGGGTCTGCTGCTTAACCTGGGATATTTAAAAAGTGCAAAAAATAATCTTTCACAAGCAAGCCCACTAAATATTCAGGTGCACAATGTTACTATTGCACAAATTTTCAGAATATGTTAGGGCATCAAGAACTCATTGTGAAGAACTCTCAACACCTGACCTCAGCGCTGTAAAGATGAACATAAAACCATTGACTATTTGGATTTATTTATAGAACTTTTATTTATAAAGTGCCAACATATTACATAGTGCTGTACAATAAATAGATGACAAACCTGCATAATAGTTAAGTACAATGACACAGGCGAGGACCCTGCCCAACAGAGCTTACAATCTAAGTCGTCAGGAGTTTTACACAATAGGAAGGGGATAGGAGATGATGTTCAATTGATGGGTTAAAAGGCAGATGAAGATGGGTGAATACATTTGAAAAGGTGAGGATAAATTAAGGTTTTTTTTTCAAATGTGTAGAAATCCGGACCAAGATTAGGATTATAAAGAAGGTTCCAGATACAGAGCGTCTCTTGAGGATAAGTGAGAAAGTCATTAGTGGAGTCAGAAAGAGCAGCTAAGAGTATTTCCATGTCTAATCAGAAATGTAGGTAGGACAAAAGCTGTGGAGAGATTTAAAAAGCAAAGCACAGTAGAATTATTTTGATTCTTAGGTGAATTGGAAGCCAATGTACAGATCTGCAAAAAGGTGGCAAGTGTAAGGAATGAAGAAAGACAGAATTCTAACTGCAGCATTCAAGTTGTTTTGTATAAAGTGAGTGTTTGGTTAGAGGGTTGCCAGAGTGGAGGATGTTTTAGTAGTTCAATTGAGAAATCATTGATGAGCAGGTACCGGGAGTTTGGTAGTCCATGGGGACAAGAAAGTATTTTGAAAGTTTTGTACAGTGTTCTAAGGAAGGAGTGAACAAAAACAAAGGTGCTTATAGGGTGGGCCATGTAACCATGCTAATAACAGATAAAGAAAAGTCAGGATATTTTGAAGGGGTGAGGGGGAATATGTCGTTTTTTTTTTTTTTTTAATATAAGTAACCATAACGAAATTGCTGACAGGCAGCATGAAATCTTTTACAAGAGAGAGGGAGACAAGGCAGCACGGTAGAAAGTTAGATTTGGCTCATATGTATATAGATAGCATTATAAGTCAAAGAATGGAATAGGAAAAGAACAAGTCCAAGGACTGACCCTTGGGGAACACTGACAGAATGAGTTACCATTGAAAAACATTGAAAGAACAGTCAAGAACAGGAAATGAACCAGAGAGCAGAGCTCGGAACTTGGAAGAGAAAGACAGTAAAAGTGACAGGAAAGGTCTAAGAAAAGAGAAAAGCTGCCTAGTGACTTGATTTAAAGAACACAACATACCAGGAATTTCATTACTGCCAAGGCTCAGAAGTGTTATAACTATATGAAGTTGGGGGTCTGGCTTCGGGAACAAACTAAAGAACTATCGATCAGGAACCAGACGCAATACCCACTCGGTCACCTAAGCCTGTAGCTGCCAATACAAATCCAGACAGTTATTAAGAGGTTTTTGTATACAGTGCCAACATTACACAATGCTTTAATGTCCATAGTCATATCACTAACTGTCCCTCAGAGTGGCTCACAATCTAATATCCCCACCATAGTCATGTCAATAATACAGTCTAATGTTTAACCTACCTGCATGTTTTTGGGATCTGGGAGGAAACCTTTGCAAACACTGATTAAAACATACAAAAACTGTGCTGATAAGTGTCCAGGCAGAGATTAGAACCTGGGACCTAGTGCTGCCTTAGGTTAACGAATGTCATTAAAACTTTAAATTACTATTAAACAGTATATCGCCAACATATTACACAATGCTGTACATTAAATAGTTGCAAACAATGAAACAGGAGGAGAGGACCCTGCTCAGAAGAGCTTACAATCTAAGAAAATAAGATATTTCCTGTTTTTACAAGGTGCTAAAAGGTTAAATATATATATATATATTTTCCATCAGGAACAGCTTTACCAGTTTAGGATTGATTTATAAATATGTTTTGCATTTCAATATTTGGAATATATTTACAGATTCCTAGTACCCAGTATTTGCTTCTTACTTCAACTCCCCAGCCCTGGTACCCTCAGGTCAGGAAGCTGCAGTGTTCTCCATCGTTGACATGGGTGGAACCCATCTGTATCCCATCCTCTTTATTGTCCGGCGCGCAGTGCGCTCAGAGATGCCCTTCTGGGCCGTGCTGTTGTAAAGAGAGGTTATTTGTGCAGTTGTGCACGCGCCGTTAGCCTGAAGAAGCCCGGCCAACCTCCTCTCACCCGTGTTATTAACCAGGGGTTTCCTCCCACAGAATTGCCGTTTACTGGAGGTTTTCTGCATCTCGCACCACTCTCTGTATACCCTACAGACTGTTGTACGTGAAAACCCCAGGAGCTCAGACGTTTGTGACACTACAACCCGCACGCCTGGCCCCAACAATCGTTCCACGGTCAAAGTCGCTTAGATCGGGGTGTTTTTCCCATGGTTAGAAAAGGACTAGGTCACGTTCCATGACTTCCTCTTGCAGACATCCAGCTTGCCATGTGGGACCTGAAAGAAGAATAAAAGGGCAATATAAATATCTCCTCTGTACAAACAATTGTTTTAATTTTTAAAGCCCCTCAGGCTCATTTACTAATATATTCTCCAAACTTCTGCTAGCACGCAGCCTTGGATACCATCAGGGAGCAAAGCTTGCCAAAATGTTGGAGTATGGGTTTCATTGCGCACACACAAGGTTATGGGTAATAAGCTTTAATACTCCAATATTCATATAGGCACAGTGATCTTACCAATGGCTACAGAATACACCAGTGGTAATTTTCTTATGCCGCCATCAATGATCGATCCTTTTTGTTCCCCACTATAATAAAACCCCAAGAGGGCTGTCCAACTCCAGTCCTCAAGGGGCCCAGGTCTAAACATATTCTTGGTATTTCTCTAACAGGTTTCAGAAAAGTTTGCAAAGTCAGACGACAACTTTCCCATAGGTGGCCCTCGGGGACTAAAACTTGGGACAGTCATGTGCTGGCCAATGTACAGCTTCACTCACACAAGGGAACACCCAATGCGAGGCCAAGTGGAGTCCACCAACGACCCAACTATAAACACCATCATCGTTTTATTACCCATCTCAGCATGGGACATGGCAACATTTCCAGTAATTAGATTGTAAGCTCTTCGGGCCTGGTCCTCTACTCCTCCTGTGTCTTTGTCATTTGCAACCCCAATTTAATGTAATATGTTGGTTAAAACCTGTTTAATAATAACTTAACAAACCCCAATAAACTCTCTCCGTATATAAGGATTCATATTATATATCACAACCTGGTACCCTGCCGTGGGTAAACAAAAGGCTGTAAGGTTTGCTAAAGCTCCTGTAGCTCCAAACCCATGTGGCAACCCTTCAATGAAGAACACTTACCTGCTGGTTGCAAAGTTTTAGGTTTTTCTAATGATTTTCTACTCTTGGTATTATGCAGCAATTTTGCAGGGATAAGGAGGATTAAAGTATATCTGAACCCTAACAAAAAGCCTCGTTAGGTAGAGAGAGGAGACCTGTTCCTTTCTCCACTGTGGTTCAGCAAAAGGGTCAGGTCTTGTCCCTCCCCCAGCCTGTGATTGGACGGTGACTGAAGACATAGGTTTGTTGTTCTCGCTTATCTTCCTATGACTAGGACCCAATAATATTAGACATTGAAGATCACAATCTTTAGAGGTAGCAGATGCATTAATTTTAAGGTCAGGTATTCAGGTAAAGTTAATCAATAGCAATCCAATGTCCTTATACTTATTTCTGTGTATTGAATCAAAATCTGTAGCTAATCTGCTTTCCCAGCCTATGAACTACAATTCATCCCTTCCTGTGAAAAGTACATGAAGGGAAATCAGAAAAGGGAAGGGTGACAACAAGATCATGCACAGATACAATGCATGGGGGAGCGTTGTCACCCTTGGATACAGCAATATATATATATACACACACAAACACATATATATATATACATATATATATATATATATACATATATATATACATATACATATATATATACATATATACATATACATATATATATACATATATACATATACATATATATATGAAACTACATTTCCACCTCATGAACCCCCCTCCCCCAGCATGTCACTATCTGTGGTACCATTTTTGAGGAAACCGAACACGCCCAACACAAATTCCTGATATTAGACAGATCAATTACAGATAAATACATTACAAACCATTCACACTTAACTCTAAAAAAACAACATTTAGGATTCATTTTTTTCACACCTCATTCTCTCCTCATAACCAACTTACCTTCGTACGTCTGTGAAGAAAAAGAGCGCGCGCTCACGTGACAACTCCTTATATAGCTAGGAACTCGTGCTCGGGCCTCTTAAGTACCACCCACCCTCGTTCCTAATACCTTATTGGTCCTTTATCGTATTAGCGTTGCACATACTCTCGCGATATTTGGCCGAGTATATAAGTCTTCTTCCGCCCTTTTCCGGCCTTCTAATCCATTGAAATCACGTAAGTGATGGCGTTTGTGGGAGAGAGGTTTGGGGCGAATCGGTAAACATCCGCGCGGTCCAACCGGCTTGGTGACCGGTGCGGGCCTGTGTTGGTAGAGGCGAGCCTTAGGAATGTTATGATGGTTGTTTTTCTTATTGAGGGTGAAGGGAAGATGTTTTATGACCGAGAGGAATTTAGGCCCCCACCGTGCTATGGGTCAGTGTATATCCTGGGTTAAAGGAGGCCTCACAATGCTCTAAACTTCTCGTATAAGTCTGCAATCTCTATTTCTGCAAGCAGCCACATTGCCCTGCATTGTAAGGACCTCCTAATAAATATTGTATGTGGTGTATTGTGTACTTGTGATCCCCCTGGCTATTGTAGGGATCATTATCGATAAGTCAATACTGTTATCACATGCAGTGCCCAAGTAAATGCAAATGTCTATTGTAGGGCCTTTTGTGGTCAGCTGCTGTCTATTAATATAGTGGGGCCCGTGGGCCGGTTCCCCTGTGCGGGGCCCGTGGGCCGGTTCCCCTGTGCGGGGCCCGTGGGCCGGTTCCCCTGTGCGGGGCCCGTGGGCC
>NC_092864.1:14343254-14445477 GCF_032062135.1 Pyxicephalus adspersus
GGGGCCCGTGGGCCGGTTCCCCTGTGCGGGGCCCGTGGGCCGGTTCCCCTGTGCGGGGCCCGTGGGCCGGTTCCCCTGTGCGGGGCCCGTGGGCCGGTTCCCCTGTGCCTATTACTTTAATAATGAAAGTTCCTAGACTCAAAGCATCAGGAGAGGAATGAGTAGCATAGGTCACATAAGTTTACTCTAATGCTGCCCATTTCTACTAAACATGTTAGTTGAAGGGGGTGGGGGACCCGGACAGGTTGACCCCCTTTAGCCTAAACTTATCTGAGGCTGTTGTATCACTTAGGACCTTGGCAATAATCTCTTCATTTTATTTTTCTTGCAGCAAATGGCGGACGACGCCGGTGCAAACAGGGGAGGTTTCCGCGGAGGCTTCGGCAGTGGTGGCCGGGGTCGAGGACGTGGAAGAGGCAGGGGCCGTGGCAGAGGACGCGGAGCCCGCGGAGGAAAAGCTGACGATAAGGAAGTGAGTAGAGGTTGGGTGATATGGTGGCGGTTTTGAGTTGCATTGATTGGTGTAACTTACCTGCGTTTTTATCACATAGTGGGTTCCCGTCACCAAACTCGGCCGTCTGGTCAAAGACATGAAGATCAAATCCCTGGAGGAGATCTACCTCTTCTCCCTGCCTATCAAGGTGAGTTTGGAGCTCTCTCAACTCTTAAAATAACTTACATTTTCAGGGAACCCCTCCTTTATTTACTATATCCACAGCTCACATTATATTAGTATGGTAATCAGTGGGGTGAATGCTTCTTACATTGGTGGACAGTGGAAAGAACTTTCAGATAGCCAAAAAGATCTTGGTGTCACTTAAACTGTCCTGAGGTCCAGATTGCTAATTACTCAGCAACCTCTGGGTTGGGGTAACTAATTTATGGGTTAGTTTTATTCCTAACTCGTACCAGTTCTGTGACAAAGGAAGGTAGCTGAATGTCCAATACCAATACAAGAGTCAAACTGACAGGTTCTCTTTGTAGAAGATCCACTTGGGAGTTTATACTTCCTGTGTTGCCCTGATCCCACTAATGAAAAATGGAGAGGACACTTTGCTTCTTGCAGTGATTTGAGTGACCATGATGACATGAAAGTTCCTGGTTTTTGACAACTGTCATAAGCTGATCCAAGTATGAAAAACCTTAATTCCCCTTTAAATTTTCCTAAACTAAATCGGGACAAGAGTGATAGGTGTGACCATTGCCTTTTTCTGTAATGTTTGCCTTCCAGTGACTCCTAAATGCTTTGTACTGACCAAGACAAGCTGGTAGAATGCAAAGACCTAACTTCACTTACTACATTACTTTTCCTGCTTAGTAACACAACTCTATGGCAATGAGGCAATTGGCATTTCCAGAAGCTTCCCTAAAAATGGGTGCAGGTGATGGGACTTTAGATCTTGTAGAACAGTCAATTATCATTTGTTGCTTGCTTTTGACCTGAAAATTATTTCCATTTGTAGGAGTCTGAGATCATCGACTTCTTCCTGGGCTCCTCTCTGAAGGATGAGGTCTTGAAGATCATGCCTGTGCAGAAACAGACCCGTGCCGGACAGAGGACCAGGTTCAAGGTGGGTTATGTGTTCTGAAGTTGCTGCTGTGGGAAGGAAATGTTCTTACAATGAACAGGATTAATATAGTGCCAACATATTACCCAGCGCTGTACCAATAAATAGGTCTTGCAAATGACACATACAGACAGTGACACAGGAGGAGGAGAGGACCCTGCCCAGGAGAACTTACAATCTAAGAGGTGGGGAAGCGGCACACAATAGGAGAGGGATATGGAATGGTGGGAAGTGAGGACACGAGTTTTAAGAGACAGACGGTTAGGCAAGTTTGAAAAGACCGTTTTTTAGGGCACTTTTAAAGGAGCAAGCAACAGGAAGTGGAAGACCATTCCACAGTGAGGCCGGTCTAGAAAGCACTTGGAGTTGTGTGTTTTAGCCTCCAGTGACAGTTTTGGGAAGGGGGGGTCAGATTTCCAAGATTTATGGGTTTTGGTGATTGCTTGATCATAATTCATGTTTTATTGTTAGGCATTTGTGGCCATCGGAGACTACAATGGCCATGTTGGTCTGGGTGTGAAGTGCTCCAAGGAAGTTGCCACCGCCATCCGTGGTGCCATCATTCTGGCTAAACTGTCCATCGTACCCGTCCGCAGAGGCTACTGGGGTAACAAGATCGGCAAGCCACACACTGTACCCTGCAAGGTAAGTTTCTATAATTATCCCTATACTTCAGCTCTCTCAGCTCTGCTCAGTTACACGTTTCAAAGTTGTGTGATTGTCGTTACACGAGAGATACAGCAACGAGCTTTGTATGCACGGCAGGTTGACCCCTTAATGGTCAACTTGTTCCTGATTTGAGGCTCTACATAGATAAATGTGATTTATTACTATTAGTGGTGTTCTGAGTAAGTGGGGAGGGCTCACATGAACAAGGTGTATATAAATCGATAATATGGAAACCTGTTAGGGGGCAACTCAGGAAAGTAGAACTTTGGGCGGGGGGGGGGGGGGGGTAATGGGTGGTTTTAGTAGTGAATACAAAATCTGGGTCTTTGTGCAGCATATTAAGTGTCCTCATATTTCTGCAGGTGACAGGTCGTTGTGGTTCTGTACTGGTGCGTCTGATCCCAGCTCCCAGAGGTACTGGCATTGTGTCTGCTCCAGTTCCCAAGAAGCTGCTGATGATGGCTGGTATTGATGACTGCTACACCTCAGCTAGGGGCTGCACTGCCACCCTGGGTAACTTTGGTAAGTATTTTGCACATATATTTTTAATAAAAATTCTTTTTTAGTGTCACAATGCTAGTTTTAGGTTTTATAATCTAACCAGCTGCCAGTCACATGCTTGGTTGGTTCAGTTTGAATGCAAAGTCTTTTAACCTTCCAGTGTTACTGTCATAATTATCTTGAAGGTGCAGCCATGCTTTTAAGGTTGGTGACCATACAGATGACATGTACAGATGTCACTGTTGGAAATCCAAAAATATAGATTTCTAATAGAGCGACAGAATGTCTTCCAACTGGGAAACGGTGACAAGAATTCTATTCATTCTTGAGGATTCTTTTTCCAGGGCAAATGTTTTAAGTCAAAAACAACCTAGTGGTTTTAATCTTGTATGACTTAAAAAGATTTTAGGTACACAATATGTAGATAATGTCACCCAACCTATATAAAATAGAAGAATTTTTAGGGATCTGCACCAACACAGCATGTACACAACGGTTGCAAAGATATGTATGTTGCTCTGTTGAGGAATAGCATTTCTTTTTATCAGACTGTATCTGTGTATTCCTGGTTTTCTCTGATGTAAATCAATGATTGATTTATGTAATAATGCTGGATGTAAACATAACATTTCTCATTTCTTCCTCCTCCCCACAGCTAAAGCCACCTTTGATGCCATCTCAAAGACCTACAGCTATCTGACTCCTGATCTGTGGAAGGAAACCATCTTCACCAAGTCACCATATCAGGTATGTTGAGTGTTGGCTGTGAAAGGCTAACTTAGACTTGTATCATCCTTTACCAAACCTAAAACTTAACAGACAATTTGGATGCAATATCTGAAAATGTAATGCTTGGGTGTCATGCCAATCTAATTTAGTATTTTAGTAAACAGATATGCAAATAGGTAGTTGGAAGTTTTACTCCTTGCATATGTTCTATTTCTATCTCCAGGTTGATGCAAAGTAATTAGAATTGTTTGGTTGGTTGGCAATAGACTTCATGTTACAAATTGCATTAGAATGCATCTTGGAGATTCTAAGGCTCACTTACAGTATATAATTGTATTAGGACAAGTATTGCCTGATACCTGTAGAGTCTTCTATTTCTGCCCCACCAAATGTAGATGAGCTGTAATAAGATCTTTACATAAGTATTGCCTCCTATGCTGTATAGTAAATTTATGGTTCACTCACTTGGCATTTTTCTTTTCCAGGAGTACACTGACCATCTTGCAAAGACTCACACCAGAGTGTCTGTGCAGAGGACTCAGGCTGCCGCTGTTCCTGCCACCTCCTAAATATTCTGTTTAAAGAAAATAAAAGACTAAGGTTCTCACCTTAAGAGTTGTGGACTGTTACTTTTCTGGGGTATCAACTGGTTACATTTTATATCAAGTTAGATGCATTATTCAAGTGAACAAAGTAAAAACAGTGCAAGTGTAGCATCTGAATTTCTAGTATTCTGTTTGCATGTAGTTTAAGTCTAACAGTGTTTTTAGGCTTTATAATGCAGGTACTACATAGTCTGGGCAAAGTAACCAGCTTGTTCCACATATATTCCCAAGCTAGAAATCTCATTATATACAGATGAACCCCTAGTTTACCATTTGTTGCAGTTTTGCTTTATGTGCATGCCCCCATGGTGCACTAGAAAATGTACATTTCGTTAATTTTTAGCATAATACCCTGAAATAGCAGAGCTGTTCAATATTTATGCAGTATGAGCACCTATAGATTCAATCCATATAGATCACTTGAATTAATTTATTCCAATATGGCAAACAAATAGTGAGGTTGGCTAAGTGACAACACAGGGGCACTTAGAAGACCTAACTACCATCACATTTTCCCTTTATATAAGAATGGCTAGTCCTGGTATATATTGGGAGTTGGTCAGAGAATGTGTTAAATGCATCTTTTAAACATTTTGTTGGGGAGTTCTTCACCAGAGGTATAGGCTGAATGGAGAGACTTGCATCACATATCCTAAGAGTCTGTTGGTTGCTTCTTACCATGCCTTACATTGGGCATATCAGAGCCTTTCCTAGAATACAAAAATTACTCTATCTCATAGTGCAGTGAGATTTGGACTCTAATATCTTCAGGAAGATGCATTGCCCAAACTTGGCCCTGCACAGTGTGAGTTTGGGTGACGTGAAGGATGCAGAAGATAGCGGTGCATGCTATTCATTCTGGTGCTGGATAGATGGAAGTGGCCAGGTAAGTAATTTTTTTGCTTGAGAAACTTTGCTTTGCACATAGACTTACAAACATGTTTTCTTTTTGTAGAGCCCTGCATTAATTAAATGCTAAAAATGCATCATTTAGACTAAAATAGTGTTAAATTGTTACCCATTATCAAAGTGCTGCATCACTTTCTTGAATGATGTTGGCATGGACCTCAAGTAGTCAAATTGCCTATCCAAGACTTTCACTCCATTTGTCAGTGATGGGGACACTTCTATGGGCCAGCCAGCAGAGGGGGCTCTGGTCAAGCTCCTACAAGATGGTAATGAAAGGAAGTATAAGTAATGACCTGTAATTTGCACGGGGATGGTCTTTAACGGTAATTTTTTCTGAGATGGGGTTGCAATTGCTAATTATAATTTTGGAATGCTAGCTTTCATATTTACTTGCTTGATTTATTGATCTGCATCAACGCAAATAAGGACATTGGAGTACAGCCAGTCCTCTGCTTTTTAGATCCAGGTCATGTTCACATTACAGATCATATGCAGACTGACCACTAACCCCAGGGTTTTGTTACACATTAACTTCAGCTGTCGTCCAGTACTGCAGTTCCGACCAGCCCGCCTAGTGGCCAATGATCTCTGCCGTAGAGTATGGAGCTGCAAAGCTGGACTTTAGGCAGTTGGTTCAGCACCAGGCAAATGATTGCTCCCTATTCCTCTCTGTCGTACATTGTTTATGCTGTGCAGTCATCTCAAAGGAGACAGCAGAGATTTAATAGAACTTTATTGAAATGGAACAAAAACACATTTTATGAAACTTTTTGGGAAAGTAAAGTGTTGAAATATTCCAATTAACAAATAAAATTAAACTCTTGCAAGCACCTTTCCACTACACCTAGAGAAGTCTGTATAGCATTTGTACTTCTCACCTCCAGGGAGAGTCTGCTTAAAAAGCAGCATCATGACCACAATCTGTAGACAGTCACTTCTAATATTAGATAATATCCACTATTAGCCAGGTCATTATTGTAGAATGAGACAGGTGATGTCTCTGCTGCAATGATCTGTTTTACCTGCCTGATCCCTGGTGGTTTCTGGCAAAAAGCTAAACTGCATATTGTGAGTTTTGTTTGCCAGGATATCCGGACTTCCTGGCTGTACCCTGTAAGGGAACAGGTGAGTAACAAAGTGTTTGCAGATTGACAGCTGGTGGCAGTGAGTGAAACTGGTAATAATGCCACTTGCATTAATTCCCTTGGGGTTCTGCAAGGAGCAGCTCCATGTAGCGTCCCCCCAGAGGCAGGGGTTTCCTGGCACAAGGAAGTGGTAACCCCACCACAGCCTCATGGCCAGTTTAGACCCCACAAAGACCAGTCATTCAATAATGACTTTATCCCCAACCCCAGAGAACCTGTATTAAAAAGTCTGGATGAGAATCATATGATTATTTCTGCCTTTGTCTCATGAGGACCACAGCAGTCTTGTCCCTTAATTAAAATTAAAAAATTAAAATTTTCTGCAACAGATGCAATACTGCTCACAAATTTTATGATTTCTAACATTTGGTCAAAACGGACAACCTCTTATCCAAACCTAGAAGCTATGCTGTGTTCTGTTCTCTTCTAGAAGCCTGGATGCATCCTTCTTGATTGCCATATAGGACCTAAAACAAAGAGTTAAATATTTTAGAATATGCTCTGTACAACAGTCCTGTACAGTCTGTACAAGTCCTTAAATCATGCAAGCCCCCATATAGAAGCTAGTATGCAATCTCCGAGCCATATCATCCCTTAGCAAAGCATGCCGAAATGTTGGAGTACGGGTCTCATTGCGCACACACAAGGTTATGGGTAATAAGCTTTGATACTCCAATATTCATATAGGCACAGTGATCTTACCAATGGCTACAGGATACACCAGTGGCAATTTCCCTCTGTGCCGCATTCAAACCATTCCCCCCTTTTTCTTCCCCACTATAATAAGATGGGTGAAGACACAGGAATAGGAAAGCACCGTATCCATTCCCCCCCCAAATCCTATTACCAAGCGACACCGGGGCTTACCTGGTAGGAATTATTTGTACAGGGTAATAAACTAAGGCCACACAAAGTCCTCCTAATTCCACAGTAGTATTGGAGATTGAGGGATAACCCCACCCAGTTCTTTTTAATAAAAACAAGAATGTCACCTCCCTCGACTAAATCTGTGAAGAAAGAAATCACGTTTCCGGTGCATCTCCTTTTATAATCTAGGAACTGGGGCCCGCCCACGCCTTCTTGCTTCTAAGTACTGCCCACTCTTGTCCTGATAAAAAGCTCATTGGTCCTCAGTTCTGGTGTTTTACCAAATCGAGCAATCAAGTTAGCTGTGGGCGTGTACAATAATGTCATCAGCAGAGCAGTGTGACAGCTGTGTCTGCAAAGCCTGCTTGCCATAGACTGCAGCCGGTGTTCTGCACTTTATATCCTATAGTGAGGGTTGTAACGAATTTACATTTTTAGGGTGCACAGTGTACCCTCATAGTTTGTACCCAAAATTTTAGTCCCCCAGCTTTAAAGAATTTCAAGATATAGGGTCACAACTTTGGAGGTGCTGTTTCAAAAGCAAGGCCCCAAGGAGCTCCTATTTGAAAATGCAAATTGGAGACCTCCGGGGCCAATTGAGTAGTAAGAAACATTGTGCTGGAGCCCCTAAATGTATACCTGACAGCTCACAAAACTATTATTCATAATATGCTACCCTGCCTGTTTCTCTTCTTTGAACCCCAATTTCTCAGGTATGGGGAGATGTAGGAAACTGAAAATGTAGAGGGGAATGGGGGACACTTTTTTTATAACATTCTTTAACATTTCCTAAAATTTTATTACTATGGCATCATTAGAACATAAAAAACTTCACCTATCAAAATGCACTGCATTGTTACAAATAATTGTCTGCTTCTAATAAACTTTAATTTCTCTGGAATGGGAAGGTCTAGGGAATCAAAAATGTATATGTACGTGAGGAACATTTGTGGCTAACTTCCCTAAAATTTCATCGCTATGGCATTATTGCAATATAAAAAAACTCTGCCATTAAACACCCTGCCCTATTTCCCATAAATGTCCAATTTTTTTTTTAATGAAACCCAATTTCTTCTTACAAGGAGATGTAGGTAACTGAAGATGTAGGTGCGAGTATTTTACCCCTTTGCAGTAGAGTGGTCAGACATTGGGTTCTCCTGCACAGGTATGAAATCAGAACCCTGTGCTTGAGCAGTACAACACCATGTTTTCACTGTTCTGCTGTGCATGTGCAGGCTTCCAACTTCGCACCTTCGCACTAGGATCTGATTTTCTTACAGCTCTATTGTGCAGGCACAAATACAGGATTCTGCACATGCACAGTGGAAGGGTCGGAAATCAAATCCTTCTGTGCAGGAGTGAGATTTCTATTTCTTACCTGCGCAGTAAAACGGTAGGACAATCTGGTCCAACTGCAAAGGCACAAAATTAGAACCCTGTGCAGTACAACCCAATTTTCGGGCACACTACTACACAGGTGCGAAATCAGGATCCTGCGCAGTAGAACCTGTTTTTCTATGGTATCAGTTTCAGCACCATAGTCTCCGTGTTAATGGTGTCTGACTTACCATAGCTTTCTACGTGAATGTGCTGGTAGATCCTCTTGGCTGGAACTGACACCTAGTATTGTCCAGAGCCACACAGATTTCCTGTTTGTGAATTGCTGTGAATGCATCTTATTGCAGATACAATCATGACTCAATGGGGTCTGGTTATCTGATACACCCCAAAAATGTAGGAAACCCAGAAAGCGGAGATTCTCCACCAGAAATAGGATTCTTTATATTTCTTTTAGACTTTGTATATTAGACTTCTATATTTTTTTTAGACTTGATGACACAGCCTTGGGGAAATGGAAAGTTTATAGCCTTTGTTTGATCCAGTGGGCCTGGAGTTGGGGTAAGTGTGGCCATTGCTCATTTTATGTTTGGGAAGGCCCACCGGAATGGTGAGGTGGGGGAGTTAGCTGACCATCACTGATATTTCTGTTCTAGTTCTGCTGTACCATCAAAGATCATTGGCTGATGGGCCTTTGTCTGTGGGCATTGGGCATTGGGCTTGTGTTCATGGGTTAACATGCCTTTAGCATTCAAGTATGACCCCTAGTTCATGACGGGTGAATGTGGCCTGTAGTTACCCTCCTTCCAAGCTTTATTAACCTGCTTCATGCTGTATTTTCATTCTTACTGACTTGTATGGGGAGAAATATTTTTTTGTATTTTAAAAGTCCATCAACCCAGGCTCTTTTTAAACGTCTATTTGTGCAGAGCTGCTGTTGCTGGTTGGATGGGTTTACTGATTTTCAGTAAAAGAAATCTGTACCTAAAAACCTTTAAAACCAATTTTCTGTAACTACAGTTCCACTGCTAATTGAATTTTGAGAGCCACTGCAGGTCCTTATTGGGTGACTATTTCAGGGTCAATTAGCAGTAATGAAGAGAAACAGTTCCTCAGGGGGCAGTTGGGAGGTATAAGGAGGAATAGTCCCTCCAAATCAGGGGGGAGTTGGGAGGTATGAAGAGGGACAGTCCCTGAAAATCAGGAACTAGGAGGTATGAAGAGGGACAGTCCCTCCAAACCAGGGGGCAGTTGGGAGGTATGAAGAAGCACAGTCCCTCCAAATCAGGGGGGAGATGGGAGGTATGAAGAGGGACAGTCCCTGCAACCCACGGGGCAGTTGGTTGGTATGAAGAGGGGCAGTCCTCCAAACCAGGGGGTAGTTGGGAGGTATGAAGAGGGGCACTCCTTACAAAATAGAGGGCAGTTGGGAGGTATTAAGAGGGACAGTCCCTCCAAATCAGAAACCAGTGTTGAGGTATGAAGATAGAGAGTCCCTCCAAACCAGGGGGCAGTTGGGAGGTATGAAGAAGAGCAGTCTCTCCAAACCAGGGGGTAGTTGGGAGGTATGAAAAGGGGCTGTCCTTCCAAAATAGGGGGCAGTTGGGAGGTATTAAGAGGGACAGTCCCTGCAAATCAGGAATTAGGAGGTATGAAGAAGAACAGTCCCAGAAATTAGTTAGGAGGTACAAAGAGGGACAGTCCATCCAAATGAGAAACATATAGGTGGTATGAAGAGGGATAGTCACTCTAAACCAGGGAGCAGTTGGGAAGTATGAAGAGGGACAGTCCCTCCAAATCAGAGGCAGTTGGGAGGTATGAAGAGGGGCAGTCTCCTCAAACCAGGGGGTAGTTGGGAGGTATGAAGAGGGGCACTCCTTCCAAAATAGGGGGCAGTTGGGAGGTATTAAGAGGGACAGTCCCTGCAAATCAGGAACTAGGAGGTATGAAGAAGAACAGTCCCAGAGATCAGTTAGGAGGTACAAAGAGGGACGGACAGTCCCTCCAAATGAGAGACATATAGGTGGTATGAAGAGGGATGGTCTTTCCAAATTACAGACAGATGGGAGGTATGAAGATGGGCACTGCCTGCATACCACGAACCAGTAGTAATGAAGGGGGACAGTCCCAGGGATCAGGAGTTAGGAGGTATGAAGAGGTACAGTCCTTGCAAATCAGGGGACAGTTAGGAGGTGTAAGGAGGGACAGTCCCTTTAAATCAGGGATCAGTTAGGAGTGATGACACTGGGATTGATATAAAGATGAACATGACGCAATAAAGTTAATGAAAAACTGAAGCTGCTGTCTGGTTTGCCAATATTCATTAAACTCGTGACAGGATGCTCTGTTAATTATTGATTGATGCTCATTATTAATGTATTCCCCTTCTCTCTATCCATCGTTATCCTCCTGTTGTGATGGATAATCCATCGGATCCTCCCATGCTCTTCCTATTGTTTACCTGTCTCCCATGGTTGCTAGGATACAGACACTCCTCTTCACCAGGTTACCGATGAGACCAGCACCGCCTCGAGTACCCGGAGTATTTCAGCATCCTGGCACTGCCACAAGCATGGCTTCTCATAAATCATGCTCATCTACCCCAGGATTCCCCCATGCCTCGGCACTGACGGCTCTTCTGGAGGCACAGCACATGGTTTGGAATATATATGACATTATTCTGTAGACAGGCTTAATCTAACTGGTTGTGTTGCATGATAGTGACCAATCATCAATCCTATTTCCATTTAATAGTAAATGATGGGATGGTTAAGTTGGTTTCTATGGGCAACAAAGTCAGTTCTGCTTTTAGATATTTCAAGCTGATACTCTTTCTTCTGTTTTGCCACTTGGCCCCCATTGTTTCTATAAAAGTAAGTGGCTTTTAGAGGATACGCGACCCTACAGTGCTTTTCAGAGCTCCTCGGGGGACGGCCTTTCACACTGCACATGCTCAGTTTGGTCTACCCAGGATAAACTGGGCTTTCTGGATTCTCATGAATATAAACCACAATAAATGAGGCAAGTTTCAGCCATGGGAAAACAAGCTGTGCTCTTCAAGGCACTTTTTGGGGTAATGTCACTTTTGATTGACAGGGCTCTTCTAGGGAGGACAAAAAAGATCACAGGCTCCTCCCAAAACTGATCACATGGAAAGAGGTCACATAACAGCAAACCACAAAAAAGCATTTAAAGTATTTTTTGCTGTGGTTTATCAACTGTTTATTTATTGTATCGCTTGTATAAAAATCTTAGAAATGTAGTGGTTATATGTTCTCTTACAGTACTTTATCCAAAGAAATCCATATCAACCAATCAGAATCTTCTATTTCTCTGGCTGCAGCAGTGTGAATCCTGATTGGCTGCTTTGGATTATTGCTTTTAAAAAAATAAAATAGGGGCATCCTATTGGGTGAAAAAAGTAAATGCTCATAGCATGGGGCTAATCAATATAAAAAGGGCATCAATACCTACTGACCAAATTGAGGTCACTTTTCCTGTAATCTGAAATTGCATTTGTATGGGTGAGTACAACATGTGCATTGCTGTGGCTATTTGGACTTTTTTACTGCAAGGGCCCAAGGCTAAAGCTCGGACAGATGATTGTAGCTGGTAAGAATTGTTTTCAGTGCCAGAACAAACAAGTTCTTTACACCAAGAGCCAGTCTGTTTAATGGAAAGGGAACATGGCAGAGAAAGTGAACTGCACCCTTGTGAGCTCTGCACCATAGGAGTGCAAAGTGGTCATTCCTAATCTGTCAGTGAACGGTCAGTCATCAATACACCATGGCAGATTGATGAACAACATTGGCGGGAGGGAAATGTCTTACAAGATCGAGTTTTAGGTACACATTTGTACAATGCGTGAGAGCTGCTAAAATCATATTCCTAATTGACCAATGATTGCTGTTTTAGCTGAACATTCCCCATAGTGTTTGGCATTATGGAATTGATTAGGAGCTCTGAATGATTGTGGATGCCATGCATCCAGGTCCATAGAATTATGTTATTTTTTTTGTTAATTCTTAATTACTGAACATTGTATTGTGATGATATTTTTAATAAAAGTTGGTTTCTGTTAGTAAGCCCTAGAAAAGTGAGGCTTGTACATATATAACAATAGACTACATGTGATATAACTTTTGATGAATATCCAATTCAGTATGGTATGTATCATATGTAACTGGTATCTGTTGTTCTTGCAGAAATCCATCAATCACAGGCTGTTTTATGTGGCCAAGATCTCATCTGAGAGGGCAAACTATGGGCATATTATAGGTAATCAGCATGGTGCCAGGGGCGGTATATACCTTATGTTACACAGTTTACCTTGCTGCAGTCCAATCATGTTCTGGCAACCAATCCATTTCAAGAGAAAATTTGCACCTGGTCTTTTTATGAATAATTCAGAAAGTCACTGATTATATGCACACACATGAAATTAATTGTAGGGGGCATATTTGCATTAAGCCATGGCACAAAAATAGGTACTGGGTGTGGTTCTCAATTCTTCGCTGGTCTTGAAACTGATTTGTATGACCCTTACCCCCCCCCCCCAACAAAGTATCACACCACAACCCTGGTCTCACCAGTTTCTCTACCTTCACCGCAGAACTACTCCTCCATCCTCTTTATTGATATCAACCTTTCTCTCCTGCCATAGTGATGGACCTACAGTAAGAAGGCTCCTGACTACATACAGCTTACATGCCATGCCACTGCTGGGATACCTCATCCCTATTACAGGGTCCTTCTCTATTACACACAAGTCATGTCTATGGACCCTGTAAAGGGCTTCATAAAATGTCTGCTCTATATAAATACATAGTGAAAACTCTTTATTACATGCAGTACCTTACCCCTATTTATCACATGAAATTCCCCATTCCTCCGTATTATCTCCAATGTATTCTCCCTCTATTGGATGCAGTGATGATCTAATATATATCCACCATACATTTCTATTACAAGCAGTGCCTCATGCCTCTCTATTACACCCAGTGCCCTATACTTCTTTTGTATGTTTCACAAAACCTTATCCAGTCCAATGGTTATAAATGTGTGAAGCAAAATGTTGTGATGAAACAGTAATTTTGGGATAAAGATAGAATGTAAATGTATCACAAGCAGTGTCTGATGTATCTATTACAACCAGCTTCCTATGTCATCTTTGTTTCATAGAAATGTATCCAGTTCAAATGTTTTAAATGGAGTGGTCATGTGTGAAAATAAATGATGAGAAAACAATTTTGGGATGTAAATGTATCACAAGCAGTTCCTCTCTATTATACCCTATGCCTCTTTTCTATGTTTCATAAAATCACATCTATATCAAATGTTATGGAGTAACCATGTATGCAACTAAATGTTGGGATGAGAAAGCAATATTGGGTTTAGGAAATAATGCAAATTTGGAAGTGAGTTTCCTTGTAGTAAGTGAGAAATTTGAGTTCACATGGAAATATATATTTTTTTCCACACAGATCACTGTGAGAAGCTGTTCAATAAACTGCTGAAATTCCATCTGGGAGAGTCAATCTCTGGCTTACTGCTGCTCTACCCCACCTCTGTCATTCACATCATTGAGGTAACTACTTAGCCTTGGCAGGGCCCCGGCCCCCGCAGGCTGTTTTTTAAAACTTTTATAATTTACCAATAGAGCAACAGATATAAAACAAATTAATAATTAGGATACACAATTATCTTCATATAATGTTCAGCTTTCGGTTGCACCTTGTGGCAGGGAAACCTATATTTGAACATGGAGGCTTAGTTGCTGACATCTGAAAATGCTACCTGACTGGCTGGTTCTGCCTTTAAAGCTCACATGGAGCTCAGCAGAACGGCCCATCCAAAGCTGTGGGGCCCAATAGATTTATGCTCCTAGTATTGTCAGTTTCCTTGTGGACGTTACATAGTGATTTCTTATTGTGATTTATCATGGCAGGCTGCAAGGTCAGTAGTTACAATCACTGCAATATAAAAAATTCTTCAATCAGATTTTCTTGTTTCCATATTAAACTAAAACGGAGAAGTAAATTGGTTTCTACAAACAGGAACGGCACAAAGGTCACATGGTCTAATGGACCTTCATCATAAAGTGCATTGTTTGTAGCAACCGATCAGGAGTTAGTATTTATTTTAATACTGAAAAAATGGGGAACTGATGGCAAGCACAGCTCTGGCTATTTTATTAGTTGTAGTTTATAATTCTTTTTTTTACCCCACAGTCTAGCAGTGAAATCTTGTATGGGATTATTGAAGATCTAGTCCAATCCCAGAATGATGGTGACAAGTAAGTCTACATCCATATTTTTTCTTTTTCTGTGTGTGTATATATATATATATATATATATATATATATATATATACATACACACACACACACACACACACAGTTTTGTGTTTGTATATTATAGAAAGAATTGTCCAACTTTTTGCTACAAAACACACCACCACCATACTTTTGTAATGAGTAGTGTGCCATCTTGTGGTAAATCATATTGATGACATTCAATCTAAGCTACTCTTCTCTTTTTGGACCAGTGTTTCTCAACCAGGGTTCTATGAAAACCTAAGGGGACTCCAGAGGTTGTTAGGGGTTGCTTGAGCAATGATCAATTAGTACGTCTCAGGACAGTTGCCACTGACATCAAAATTAAATCTGGCTATCTGTAAGAGTGACATTCTTCCCTTTTGCCAGCAATATATAAGGATTCTTTTCACTAACCTGTATAGTAACATACCTTGAATTGTGCATATCAAATATTCGCACGGGTTCCCCATGATAAAGAGTTTGAGAAAGGTATTTTAAGAGTGTTGCCTGGTGAGTTATATAGACCATAAAAATCTGGATTAAGTACAAAAAATACCAAAAACGCAGCACATTTTTAAATCCAAGTTTTTAAATAAAATGTATCAGGACAGGAGGAATGTTTATAATTTTTTGTTTCTGGGTTGTGATGATGATTCACAAGTATGCTTGCATTCAGGAATAGAACTGTAGTAAGTTCTATGTGTGGCAACTAAAGCCCAACCAATGTTACAGGGTAAGGGCTATAGCCTCTCTCATGTTTTATATTGCTGCCCCGTTGGAAAGTTTCCCCTCATTTCTGAAACATTAGGCTTTAGTAGAATTAGCACCAGATCCTAACATTGATGATTGTTATGTTGTAGCTCACTTTTTCAGGAGGCCAGGATTCTTGTGATCTCACACAATATCCCCAGCAGGCTCTTCCAGCAGTGGTATTACCGCATAATGAGGCCTCCGGTCCATTATATTAACAGCGATATGCATCGACAATCAGAGGAAGGGGTGCTGGAAGAATTCCTCACAACTTTACTGAAGCTAGGGACCTTTTTGACTGAGAAGCTGGAGGTAAGTTAGTAATCTAAGCTTTCATCTCTTAAAGTTGAGGTGTGGGGGGGGTACCAAAGTGCCTCAAAGAAAAAACAAGTAAACACAAGTGGAACATGAAGAACTGAATCTAGGAACCAATTCTGAAGAGCCGAAAGTGCTGGCCACTGGGCCGTTCTGAAGGGTTTAATGAGAAATCGAACATCTTTGGGATCCATTGAAATATTGATGTCAGCCAGATTTTTTGCCAGCATCAGTATCTGATTGTACAAACACAGTTCTCCCCAGCCTCTTTTAGCTGGGTGCACCAACCAGAACTTTTCAGTAACCACCCAGCTGTTTTTGGGTGGTTACTGAAGAGTTGGCTGCCACCCACCTACAATTTCTTCCTACCAGGCTTAAAAAAACCTCTGGGTTAAACACTGTACAAATGTCACAAATCACATTCCAGAGTGGAAAGCCCTCCCAGTAGATTGGAGATGTAATAGCCACAATGGGAATCCATTCCCATATTATTGCCAATGGTTTTTGAATGGAATGTACTTAACCTCATCTAGGAGTGATGGTCAAGTAACCACATATCTTTGGTGTATAGCATACATCAAGTGCTAAAATTTTTCTCTCCTTTTGTTCCTTAATCCACCGAATATTCCTGCAGCCTGGAAGCAAAGGTCTTGTTGGAGATTTGTATTGTTTGGCACCTGAACTTCTTGTTCAAGAAGAGACCATCCAATTTCTCATCAACTCCGACAGGTTTGTGAAACCAGAAGAGTTCCAAGCAATGTATGACAAACCCATGAACGTGTCCATTGGTTCAGGTAAAGTATGTCTCAATTTGTCAAAGCCCGACATTAGAACCTCTGTATGGATAATTGCTGAAAAGTTGAGAGGTGAAAAAGTCTGTAAAAGTCTTGTAGGGGTTTCTAAACAGGACCCTGAATCAGGGGTTTAAATGTTCAAAGGAATGTAAATCTGGGCCATGGTGGACATAAATGTAATTGATTCAGTTTGGGTGTATAAAGTACTTCAGCGTGGGGTGACTCGTCTTGGCCCAAACTTCTAGAGGATTCAAAGCTTGATGAAGGGTCCCCATAGAACACTTAAAACACTGCTTTGTAGATTTGCTACAACATATACTAATATTTAAGAGCCAATCAGTGACCCTTGTATGTCTGAAAGTAGAACTTTTTTTGCCTTGGATAAGGGTCTCATATATGGAAAACATCAATTATAGCAAGTGTTCAGAAGTCAGTCATATTACTTCTACAGATTGCTTAAAAAATGGCTGAACCTGATTCTAAATACTGAAAATACACCTAGATATTATGAATTATAGGAAATAACAGAATGTTGATCCAGGGTGTATCCAATTGGATAAAGGGTCAAGGAAGGAAATTCTTTCATGACAAGCCCAGAGCTGTGTTGCATGGGCAGACATTCTGAACCAATTCATATTCACCACTCAACCCCGCCACATAATGGTCACCTATTTTTAGAATATATATCATTTTTTTTATTAATAAATTGCCAGCATTTTTACCCTAATAACATACTACATACTCAACCTCAACTTCACTGACTGGTTTCACTTACCATTTCTTTTGTAGATCAGCTCTGGCCAGCTTCTCAACACTTCCTACTATAGCAGACACCTTGTTACTCTCCAACCATTTTGACTTCTGCCACATTAACTACAAAAGATGTTTTTATCCCCAAAACAACCCTTGATTGAATACATGTCAAAGTATGTTACAACATGAATAAAGCTTGAGTTAAATTTAAAGAAAAGATCTTCAGCGTGACCATGCACAATGACACCAGACAAATATTATTTACCTCACAACCATATTTTATTTCCTTTAGAAACAGGAAATTTATATATTTAACAGAAACCTCCTTTAAGTGTGCCAAAAATATATAATTTATATTACATTATCTTTTCAACGATATCCAAAGCGCTGAACTGCCTCACATTGAAGCGCCTGGCCAAAGGAGAAAAAAAACAAAACTGTGAGGCCTAAAGTCTGTACAATCTGCATATATTTATAAACCCGTTGAACAAATGATAATAACAAAATCTGCTATGACTGAAAAAGAAGAAGATAAGATTAATAAACAGAACTGTTCCTAAACAGTGCGAACGACACTGAAACTCATAAGATCCACACTTGGGGGTCAATTCAATGATGGCGGGCTTTGTCTGTTGCGCATATGAACCAGACCTATGCTTGTTCTCCAATGCTTGCTACGGCCAAAGAAGCCCTAAAACCGTACTCCTAATCTAAATTAATAATTGTGATGATGTAATTATTAGATATTCAATGGGTTGGCTTAAAAGTAGCAATTGCTCATCAACAGATCAGAGTAAAGAATGGCCTTGGCCTGTTTTGACCACCCAATTGTTTATTGACAATGAAATCATAGAAATTTTTAAACTGGGGCACTTTTATCAGACAGCACATGGCCGATTAAACTGAGTTGGGAACCACTTTGCAGTTGCTGTCGCGGTGGTGGATTGTGGCTCCGTTTGCTGAATCCAACATATTGCTTCTGGTCACCCTTGAGTGGCCATCCACTTCCACTGACATGAATGGTACTGCAGCTCACAATAGTTGCTTCCTTTTTTATATCAGCTTCTTGAAAATATTGAACTGCGCAAATCTCAAACTGTACATAAAAGCATAACAGAGGTTTTGTCAACTGCAGGGTAAAACTGCACAGTATTGAGGAGAGGTGACTAAAAGCACAGTTCTGAAGGGGCCCAAGACTGCTTTTGGTTTACTAAAAAGTGCCAGCTCCTGTTTAACAACATAATATTACCTTTGTGGGATCAATTATTTTTCTTGTATGATACATTAACACTATAAAAAAGATTTGGTGTATGGACTAATTTGGGTTATTAGCAGTATAAAACAATATATTTCTATCAAAGAGTATGAAAGAAGGGACAGAACAAAGTTGCACTTGCTTGGCAACTTTAATGACAGCCAAGCAATTTCCAACGCACCGGACTCACTTGTACATTTGCCAGGTACTGTGTTAGGCTGTTCACTTTACTGGCTCCTCCAGTTGCTAGCAGAGCAGCACAAGCACAACCTAACGCAGGCTATAAAATTCTTCTGGAAGGTGGTAAATGTTATGAATTTACCGTAGCTGCAAGATAAATGGCAGAAAGCTCCAAAAGGGGTTTTTCTATGCATTTCTTGCCAAGAAGGGGGTCCATACATTTCATTGTCTTTATGATGTCACCATGTTTACACACTTATGCTTAATGGTTACCTGTAAAAATACCCGTTTTATCGTACTACAGTGGCTTGGAATCTAAGTAGTATGATAGACTGCTTCTCAAATATTCAAATCCTCAGGGTAATCGTATGGTTTGACAATTGTTGACCTCTCCATCCCTCATAATGCAGATAGGTACTTAAGTGATAGGTCAAGTTAATGCTTACAATGTGCCAAATGAAGTAAAATATATATTGTTCAGCAGTCAGCTTATATTGCAGACCTATAGCAGAAATTATTTTATTTTGATTGTAACAATTCCATGTGGGAGAACAAAATTTGACTGGTCACCTCTTACTTGCACATAAACCGAAAGTCCAACTCTACTAGCAGTCCTATAGGGTTTATAACATGAGAAGATTTCAGATAAAGTATATAAAAAAAAACATACGTGGAATATTTTGTTCTTGTTAAAACGAAAGTGACTGTGTACCAAGGTTCTCCTTTAATAAATTCACTGCCAATCCTTATCCAAGTTCTCAGACCCCAAAACTCACCATCATGGAGTAACCACTTCCAAGACTTCATATGATCAGGAAAAGAGATGAAAACCGATATATTACAAGAGGGTCAAACGTATTTTATGGTAAAGCTAAATAAACCAAATACTAGCTTACAATACTAGAGAACAGTTATTGAAGGTGGCAAAATAAGCATAATGAATTGAGACAATGAATGAAAACACAAAATCTATTCTTTAGTATGCATTGTGTCGCACTGATATCAAAATATCATTTTCTGAATCAGAAGCAAATAAGCAATCAGAACCAGAGATCCTAAAACTAACAGCATTTCCTGTGCCTGGCTGACAACTCAAGCTCTTCCCTCTTAATAGGTGTTGTCAGCCTGCTGGGTTTGTTGGACAGGCTGCTGTGCAGCCAACTGAAGGAGCTTGCTGACAACACAGCTGCTTTTTGCAAGGCAGAAAACCTAGCGTTGTCATCCTGCATCAGAGAATAAGGTTACAGGATCTCTAAGTAAGCAACTGATTTACAAATTCTGATTTGCTTGTAACAACTGTATACAGTGTGGAAATATACTAAAGAGCAGATTTAGGGCTCTAATACACTTTATTCTCTTGGAACGAGCCCATAGCTTCACACATTGTTCAGCTTGTTTACCAAAACCTTTTTGAAATCAGATTGGTTGCTCTACTCAACATTATTTAATTTGCCTTTCACAACTCTGTTGATACCTTATTAAGGTTTATGAAGAAAATAATTAAAAAGAAGTTCAGGCAAAAACAATCTTGGTTTTAATAGGGTTTCAGCAGCAAGACTCTTATAGAAAGCCCATTGGCCATTTCCAAGTCCAGCAAATGCAGCCTTAAACAAAGAACAGCGTAATTTTAAAAATTCTTTTCCCCTCGCTTACAAATGTTCCCCATAAGGGAGTGTGTATTTCCAGGTATCAACCCGACAGATGGTAACTGAAAGCCAGCAGTTCCCAAACAACTATGTGCCTACGACGATGATAAATCTTAGCATCAGTCAACACGTCCTCAACCTCTGATTGAATATTAAAGCCTAAAGGTTTATTATGGTAACCGGTAATGGTGAAGGTAAGTACACAATATGCAGTCCCATTCCTACGACAGTGGCAGTTCAAGCCCAACTGGCACCCAAGAGGTTTATAACAAAGATAGAAACTCATTGAACTGTGGTGGTGGAATGTCTGTAGAGGTTTCTATCCTGTACAGCTAAATACTCTTTATTACTAGTGGCATAAAATAAGTATATTGTAGGGATTGTCCGATCAGTCCCTGCGCCCAGGGTTGCAGGATCTTCAAAGGCAAGACACATCAGGTCATTCAAACTTTATGGGTATCTTCCAATGAAATGACAGACAGTAAAAGCTTCTCACTGTTGGGTCTTGACATAACAACCTTCATGGGTCAGCAGGGCTGGCTTGTGTCAGCGTCTTGGGAGCGCAGAACCCTCTGTCTCCTTTACAGGGCTGTGCTCTCGATGTCAGTATCGAGAAGGGCCACCAGCGCCGGAGGAGGTTCTACAATGGGGACCGGCAATGCTGAATCAGCGACAGGCTGTGCTAGTATTGGTTCTGAAAAGAGAGAGGGAAAAAAGGAAAACAGACGAAGAGAAAAAAAGAAAAAGCACATTTTTATTATATCAAATGGAAAACGATTCTGAAAGAAGACATTTTCAAATCTTGAGGATGAACAGAAATGTTTCCCCTAGTAATGTGAGATGCATTTACAAGATATTCAGATGTATTTTTTGGCTTAACAAGGGGCAGGGACACATGACGGCCTGTAGGTGTCACTGTAACTACTAAAGACAAGCAAAGCTCCCGCATCATAACCCATCCTCCCATTTAGTCATTGTGACGCCTAAAAATTAAGTTACATTTCTGTATTAACAGTGAATCTCATAAATGTTGTCACCAAGACACCACCCACACCAAATGGTATAAAAATAAGACTTTCTACCTAAAAAAAAAAGAAAGAAAATTGAATACTACCACCAAATGTACTGTAAACCATTACCAACCAATCAGCTTCAGCTTTCTTGGGTTTAACCCAAGCATTGAGTTTGTTGGTTGTAATGGATTACAGCATCTTCCTCTTTAAAGCCTGACATGTGAAGCTTGCCACTGGCCTACACACACTTGGCTCAGCCATTTTACTGGTAGGGGGAACATTTGCAGAAAATTGGGGGTCTTGTGCATGAAAATGACAAATCTTTACCAATCAGATGCTTGATTTTATCTTCTAAGTGGTGCTGTTATCTGATTGGTTTGCTCTAAGCAAAGGATGCTATGGCTCCTATACATGAAGCATAAGAAGGAGTTTATATTCAATTATTGACTTTACTGGAACCTTGCAAACTCAGACTACATTGAAATGGCTGCACACAGTGTGTGAAGGTGACAAGTCTTCTTAATGGACCTTGCAGATTGCACAGTGTTTTAAACATATCAAATGATATTGTGGTATTTGGTTAATTTGGTAGTGAAAATCATATGTGAACCGCGGCCCAAAAACTTGGGGAGAAATACTTCACTCCTAGACTATATTATGGTAAAGCACACTGGTCCATACAGACACTGTGAGCTAACAGCAGGGGCAATAGATATATCATAAAACAAACCTGGAAAGGTTTAATCAGAACAGCTTGTGCGCTCTTATGTTCCATGTGAATCATTGAAGCAAGCCAAACCCCCGGGTAGCCCACATGCTGTATTAGTGAGTGCATACAAAGCCTGGTTAGGGTCACACACGGTTAGTACCCAGCACATGTGAGAGAATGATTGGAAGGCAGTTGTCAGATGAGTGTATGTTTCGGCCAATCATGTGCCTTGTTCCTTACCATTGACACTTCCCAAAGACAGTGTTTACTGACAAAGCCCCATCAAACATCTGAGTTGATCAATAAAATTGTTTACAGTTAGAAAAAGGATATAGGAAACATGTTAAATTAAATATTTTTTTGAGCCATCCTGCTGGCTGAGCTAAATATGTAGCTGATCAATTTAAAAGGAATTTGTACCCCAGTAGGGCACAGAGGAGTCACAGGAAACGGAATGGCTGCCTGTCCCTTGCATAATGATTTATAGGATTAAAAAGGCTGCCTGCTCTTTCAAAAAGAATTTATGCTCCTAATAAGCATTCGGGTTCTTCATAAAGTAAGGAAAAGTCTAACGGTTGACAGCTATTGTTGGCACAGGTGAACTCTTTGGAATATTTTCCTTCACTTCCTGTTTTCTGGTCAACCATTAGATTTCTCCATTCGTCTTCTTACCAGAGGTGCTGAGCTCATCAAGCAAACCTATTCTGGGCAAGAATTCTACTTTATCTGTGTCTGTTGGGCAGAAACAGCCGCTGGGTTCTTCCAAGACCAACAACAAAACCTCCCAGCTATAATTTCCTGATTCTGTTTTACCTGGGTGGTATGAGGGTCTTCATAATGACCACAGCAGCTATGCAGATCTTTGAAATTAGCACAAAGATTGCAAAAAAACACATCGGACATAAAAGAAAAGAAGAACTTCCAGGCCTCTACTGTAAATGGGTTGACCATGGGCGTTGACTACATTTTAACATTGATACCTGTGCAAAGATTGCATAGTTTAACAATGCAGTTAATATAAAAACATCATGGGCTATACACTTGTGGTTGCATTTAGATAAAATTATAAAAGTACAGTTTTAAATGGCATGGCTGACCAATAACTATATTTGACGGCACATATAAATATAAAACAAAATCAGGGAAAACTGGTGCACAGATACTTGCAGAAAACAGAAAAGGTGCTTTACAGCCAGCCATGTGATGGTTCACAATTTAAAAAGTAAGTTCAATTGGCTGTTTTTTGCTTCTTTAAAACTATAACCGGTGCACTAGTTTTGAGCAATGTCTATAGGGTATTACCAGTATGCAGGTACATTCACATATACTGGTGCGGGTGTCTAGATGTGGGGTGAATAACACAGCCAACTACCATGCAAGCTAAAACCGTCTCTACCACCAGGGTGAAGCATATCCCAAGCAATGTGCCACCCAAAATGAACAAAATGATGTCCTATCCTATCAATGTATTTGTGCAAGGAAATACAGAGTATGTGCAGGTAAGCAAAACCCTGAACAGCACATGTTTAAACAATGGTATTTGTTAACTTGTTATTTGGGCTGATCCAAATGCTTGGATCAGGTTTCCTGGTGTTAAACATGGCCTAATAGTGTGCAGGCAAACCTAATGACTAGACCTGTGGTGTTAGAAGTCAACAGTATAACAGGTATGAAAGTTTTCATCCTTCCTTTTATTTTGGGAGCTAAAAATCACGAATAAATAATAGGCCAGTAAACCGAAGACTCCAAACATGCAAAAAGTTTCCTTTAAAAGGCAAAAGTTAAAATAAATATATATTTTTTTTTAAATTACTGCATTCCTTTACATAAACTATTATTCATGGAACTGGCAATGAGCATCTAAAATTGTAACTTTTACAAAAGTAAATTCCCTAGCAAAATCTCCTTTGTTCTTGCAGGTGCAAGCCCTCTCCTCTTCCAGAAGTCGTATTACTGTCTGTGATTGCCCAACTCCTCCACCCATTATATGTAACAGCTGGTGGAGAAGCAATGGGGAATATAATGGAGTGTCACTTTAGTGACAGATATGAGTTTGCTTGAGCTGCTGACATCACATCCAAGATGGCAGCAGCCAGGAGCAGTTATATAACTTGATTGCACATAAAATTTTATGAGATGACTTTTGTTGATATGAGTGATCTGATCTGGTGATAGCAGTGTTCTCACCCAGACCTTTTAGTCGGGTGCACCAACTGGCACTTTGCAGAAACCACCCGGCTGGTTTTGGGTAGTTACTAAAAACTTTGGTCACAATACAGGGGCTACCACCTACTCACAGGTTTTTCCCACCTGGCTTGGGGAAAAATATGGGGAGAACACTGGACATGAAAGAAGCTTATTGGATACATCCTAAAGCAATTCTGGCTGCTTTAGGATACTGAACCATGCCCTTTAGGACTTGTTTTAGTTTTGTACAGTAAACCAAAATGCACGAAGAAGGAATGTGCACAGTTAAAAAAAAAAAAAAAAAAAGTTAATTTCTTTTTTATGTCCATCTATAGGGAAAGCTTTCAAAATCCGATGGGGACCCACCCAAGTGGTTCCAAAAGCAACTGATTCATGCCAAGGAAAGTCACTGTAACCATCACATCAATGAACTTTCTGATGTTATCAGGACATGAATCAGCTTCTCAGGAGTTTTCATTGCTATGGTGCAGGATGGTGCTAATGAGAAGCAGATTTGGTGCAGGGTGCAGATGGTGGTGGTGGTGGTGGTGGTGTGGGGGGCTGGACAATATGGTTGAAAGTGGGATGGGGTGAAATGAAAATCATAGTTGGCATAGGTCGCAAGGCCAAGCGATCAACACAAACAAAGGCGGTGCAGGCGGTGTGAGAAGTGTACAAACCTTTAATACCGGTAACTTTCGCAACCTGTTGGAGGCACCACAGATAAAACTATTAGCAAGCGTTGGCCACCACACAGCTCACCGTCACCCCCACGAACCCCTCTCTTATTTTGGTTTTAGTGTCATGCTGAGAGCAAAACAGCCAGTGATAGCCAGCGTGGACTGAGCATCATAATCAACTTTATGATTTAGTGCAAAGGTGCAACAGCATCTGGCCTGCAGGTATAAGCAGTTTTCAAAAGGGGGAAATGTTAAACACAAGTTTACCATAGAAGAAACTTGTGAGATTCACGCTGCTATTAGGAAGAGTAAGTCTAAATAGCCAACGAGCAAATGGCTCTTCTATTAGTGCTATGTGGTTGATCTAATAATTTTTAGTTTACATTTGTAAGATTTCATATTTCCTACACAAAACCACTATAGCCATTAAAGCTTATGTGTAGTCTGCAAAAAAGCTATCACATCATATCCACTCCAAAATACCCATAATGCCATTGTAGTGCTCAAAAAAGGGGCTGCCAAGTACCTGAAAAAGAAGTTTTCTCCAGCAGGGACATGACTGTTACCTCTTCTGAAGGTAAGGTGGGGTATAGTTATTTCAGAAGGGTCTACCCATTGAGAGGGGCATCTGAGCCAATGATATCGCAGGCCGACTATAGGATCACAGGCACAAAGTCTAGACCCTGGGTATACTAAGAGACTTTTGGGTGCTGGTTTTTATAGACTTTTAAGATTTTGTGACATACATATATTTATATATCCTTTACACTTTATATTTTTTCCTCATTAAACACACAATATCTAACTTACCAGTGATGACCTTCGAAGAAGATGGTGATGGCGTCTCTCCAGGCAAATGAGATGTTGGAGGCTGGGGAGGAGGGGGGACAGTCGGCCGGACACGTGGTTTAGGGACAGGGCGCGGCCGAGGAAGAGTGCCAGAGTTTTGCTGGGGTAAGGGGTGGGTCTGGGTGGCTTCTGGAAGGATGCCCTGGGCAGATGTGTGCTCTCCAATGGGGGGAGGAGTATCTGGTGGCGTGGGGGAGTGTGAGGGGCTGGAGGATTGCTCTGTGGTTGACTCTGTAGATGGCGTTACCATGGGCTTGGGTTGAGGTGCTGGCTGTGTGGGCGGTTGTGGGGGAGGATGATTTGGTGCCTGTATGGAGGGCTGGCTACCCGAATGCCTGCGCGGTAAGGTGCCATGTGAGTATGAAGTGGGAGCAGCTGTTCCGCTTTGATTGCTGGTACTGTTTGGTGGAGAGGGGCTATGGCCATGGCTGGAGGGTTTGGGTGAGATGGAAGGAGGGGTATTAGCTGTAATAGGCACATTCTGATTTCCGGGTTGTACAGGAGGGGGAATTACTGGTTTTGGAGGAGCTGGAGCAGGTTTCTTAGTAACTGCAAGACAAATGAACACATATTCAAATAAAAAAAGTACAAATGCCGGCAATACTGAATAACTTTATGAAATGTTCAGATAAATCTGTTTAATGCTAAAACGCACCTCAGATGCCTCTGAAAGTTGAATTCACAGGGTCCAAGAGAATAAAGCAGGGACTACTGTAATGTTACCATACCTGGTGTGGTAAAGGTGATCTCCAGGTATCTTATTTATATTTTGTCCCTTTATTTTTAATATTAATATATCTTTTTTTGTAGCCCTTCTATTTACTTTAAGCAATGTTAAGTTGCTTGAGCATCATTTTTCAGCCAGCCAGGATTATGAATTGTTTCTGCATTCTTATATAAAGGTGTTGTATGTATATTTATATATATGCATATTTGTATATGGAGTGCTACTCACCTCGTCTTGTGGAGTGAGGACTTGGGTTAGCGGCACCTTGTGCAGGAGCAACTGCTAACTGGTTTGTGTTGCCCATAGCAGACGAGAGTGTTCCATTCCGTAAAGATGGGGGTGTGGTTGCTGTTGGCATTTCTTTAGTCTTGTTTGTGCTGTAGATGACAATATAGTATAACATTTTTTGATCAGATACAGTGAAGAGTGATGATTTACAAACCCTTGATGTTGTTATGCACATGCTTGTCCTTACCTTGCCTCTTCTTGTCCATGGGCTGACACAGACTCCGCAGGGGCTGCTGGCTGAGCAGAACTGTTAGTAGTGGTAAAATCTGATGGGGTCCCAGCTAGCTCTGCCTGTGTCCCACCATCACTGGGTGGCAGCGGTGGATGAAAAGCAGGTGATGCATGCTTACGGTTTAAAGTTCCACCTCTCCTGGTATTTAACTGGAAGTCCAGAACTTTGAGGCCCATACTGAAGTAGAACAGAAGGAAGCACAGATAATACCACTTATAAAAACCTATAGGCCGATCTTTACAATAAAAGAAGTGCCAATGGCTTTATTATTAGGAACTGTGGCAGCCTATACATCCCTTAATAAACTTGTGGCAAACAGGAACAATTACAACAAACATTTGCTACTTTTCCCACAAGAAATATAGAAACTAGATGCTAAAGTTAATATTTTTAAAATTTTGAGTAGAAAAAGAATACTCCCCCATAGAGATTTGTTTTGTCATCTGTCTTTCCTGTGGTCACTAAATTGGCAATAAACAAGCAAAATAAGGTAATATAGGATGCAAGGGACAGCTTAGATCTGGCCACCAAATTCCCAATTAATTTCAAGTCATAACATACAGAGAACTCCCTAAACTTACGTACACCAAACACAGTAATGGCCAACGGTATGCAAACCCCTCCCAGTGTTCCTGCTTTTAGTAAAAAATTAAGACCCCAGTCTCACTTGTAACTGTGCAGCATTGCAGTTACTGCTTTACAAGTGCACCAGGCAGTTTCTAGCCATAAGGACGGGTGACAGAAAGGCTACGGGCGTTTGATGATGCCTGCCAACCCCCCATCAAACACAAGGGTGGTGGCTGATCAGTGGCTAGAAGGGTGGTGGCTGATCAGTGGCTAGAAGATTGTTGGCTGCCCAGGAGCCAACCAGGATCTGCCAGTAAGATATCCAGGTACAGGAAATGTTAGAATAGTAGATATCAATGCACCTTTACAGCAGCTCTGTTTTGTAATGCATCTTTCCTCTGGTTTTAAGGAAAACTATGCCTGACTGCAGACTAGTAGTAGATCTAGATGTAGTAAATCTAAAAATATTCTATTAATATCAAGGAAAATAGGATTAAATGTTTTACATTTTGCAGAAGAAGGATACAATGGAGGCTGAGGATCTTCCATATCCCAGATCTCATATTCCAACAGATTCCATTTCAAGCTATGAAACCCAAAAACTATATTTGTTTGCTTCTTTTTTAACCCACCTGTCTTTTTTCAAAAGGTCCTCTGCAATGGCCATACTAAACGGCCTCTTCTTGTCAAAAAGACCAAACTCGTATGTCATATCATTTCCGCTGTAAATGTTATTATGGTGGGAAGCTGGAGCGGCAGGGACGAAGGCACCAGAGACATTGAAGTCCACATCTGAAGAAGCCAGAAAAAAAAACAAATGATGTATTGGACAACAGGTAAACCACAAACTGATCAATTAGGCAGAGATTAGATGTGTAAACATGACATATTTGTGGTAGCAGCTTTGATTCTGTAAGGCAGGGCCACTTAAATAACTTAAAGGTTTATGAATAAAAGGCTGAGATTAATATTCTGCTACATTGTTCCATTAAGGATATTTTTAACAGGTGTGTTTGGAAAGGTCCTTTAGGTTTTCTTTCTACAGCTTTTAGTACCACTTTAATAACTGGAAAATAAAAGTAGTCAAAGTAAACAATCATAGAATAATCTTCTTTGCAGATAACTTCCCCCATTTATAAAGACTTTCCACAATTTTGCAAATCATTTTCTCTCCCCAAGTGACATAAGAGAGAGCTTAAAGCTTGTGTTTTGCATGACTTTGTATGGCATAAAAAAGAAGCCAGTCTGTTAATAACCAATAACCACACAAGAATAAGGAACCATTTTATACAATGTAGTGATTTATAAACGGATAAGCTCCCATACCATTTCTAAAAGTCATTATAAACCCTGTCACATGCTAGTTACTTTAAATTGAGTCCCATTACATCCACAACACTAGCTGTGCTTTTGTCTTACCTTCAGGGAAAAACCAGTCTGCGTGCTGTATGATAGGTTCAATGATCGTCACGACGTGGACTGATGTCGCTGCTGCTATTTCCGCCAGTGTTCTGTTAACAAAAATGTTTTAGAATATTTAAAATGAATATTTAAACAGATTGTAAGATTTGCAAAACATAACCCTTTAAAAAAATCTGAATGTACACTAAAATTCTGCTGATTCTACTGGAAATTCAGTTATACCAGGCAGCTGTAGCAATGCTGCCTGGTATAACTGAAATCCCCAGGAGCTATCCACCCTGTTGGACCATATAAAACATCTTATGAAGTTCAGGAAAGTGGGAAGTGTTCTGAACATAGAGATTTGATAATCTTATTTGATAATAAGTTGTAAACCCAACCAGACTTCTTTTCTGTGTTTTGGACCTGTGATTGAATAAACCTATGATAGGAAAATCCTTGTGATGTCTCTGGAACAAGTGTTCCCATTTTCTCTTACCTCCCGTTTCAGTGATAACTAATATTTTGATTTTTTTTCTTTTTTAGGCAATGGTCACAAGTTGCATGGTAAATATTGCAATACAGTAAAATATACCTAACCCGAATTTTAACACTTCCATACTTAAGTACTGCCTTAAACTGGATGATTTATAGAAGCACAGAATATACCTGGGTATTAAAGCTTTAAAGTAAAGATAACAGAAACTGGTAATCCAGTGAACATACGATTGCCTCATGGGATCAGGAAGGAATTTTTTTCCCCTGTTGGAGCAAATTGTACCACGGTTTTTTGGCCTTCCTCTGGATCAACTATGTCCATTAATTTTATATCTGGGATATGTTTACTTTCCTAGTGGTTAAACTTGATGGACTTTTTTCAACCTGACTAACTAACTATGAAACATAAACTTTAACAAAAAGAATCAGTGTAAATAGAAAAAAGCAATATTGTACTTCAATTAAGTAATTTAATTTGGATGTTAGAATCTGCTTGCACATATGGGCTACAATCCTTAGAAAACTCTGCACGAAAACTAAAAATTGATGATTGATTGTAAAACAAAAATCCATTCAAGAATATGCTGTTATGATATAACAAAATTTAAAATGACAATCCTCTTTTTGCCCCACAGAAAGCAAAGGGTAAATCTATTTAGGAAGATATCTATTCTGCAATTGGCCAAGAACATATTTCAATTACCATGACCATCTTCAAATCTCACTGAAATATAAAATTTACAACAGTGGCTGGAAAATCCCTCCGTTTAATCAAGGCAAACATTATGCATGAAGTTTCGAGAGCCATGAAAAAGTTGGTGGGAATCTTTGAAGAGTAAAATTACACAGCGACGGGAACACACAAATTATGTGTATGGTAACAGATGTGGGTAAGCTGATACACAGAGCAATAGTGCGGCCTGTGGAAGATTAGAGAGAGTGTAAGTAGACGAGGCAAGATGGAAAACCACAAGGCTGGGAACAGCAAACTGACACCCAAACCACAGCGGCACACATTCCTCTCCCGCTGCCACAACACTCCTTTTAGTACTGAGCTCTCCCTGACTCCCAAACCTGCTATTAGCAATGCTGACATACAATGGTTAGATATAAAGACTCACCAAGTTTTGCAATTATTTATTTATTTGATGCAGATCTTCTACTGGTTATATAACAATTTTTTGGCATGTTTATACCCTCTTAATTGCAGATCACATTCACAAAAAAGTATGACGAAGAAGGAGCCTTTCAGAATTAAAATATTATGCATTCAGCAAAGGGGTAGAAGGTGTAGAAACTATACTATACTACTATACAGAAGAAAGTAATTCAAATATCTGTTTTAAAGAATTCCTGGTAGCCTTCACCACCTTTATTTTGTTTTTCACCCACACAGGCAGTTAATAATTTTATTAAACGGGCTGAAGCTTTGTGTAGTAATAATGAATACGATTTTCAAGAAGTTTAAAGAGACTTTCACAGAAAACCTACCTACGTAACAAGTTTACAATGCAGTTCTTTCATTCAGCACTAGGTGAAGCTAGAACCAACACTGTATTTATCCAGGACAAAGTGCCTGACCCAGTTCTCAGCAATAGACTATTGTGCCAATGGTAAAAAAAAAAAAAAAAAACAGACAGTGGTGAAAGTAACCTTTAGCACAATAAGGAATTACATTGCAGGAACTTTATCCTGGAGCTAGATGCACACAGTACTCACCCTTCATGCTTTGCCCATAACAGATTAGGACCCAACACAATGGCTATGTTGCTTGGAGTCATTTTGTTCACATCGCTGTAGTGACTGAGCTTGGCTAAAAATTTTACCAGATACCTAAATGAAGGAATAAAATCAGATAAATAAAATAAAGAAACATTAGAGCATTGAAGTGGCAGGACTCACACTGTTGTCTTTAAAGTCTAGCTCTAGTCTATGCCTTCTCTTCAATGATTGATTCTGTCTACCTCCCGTTAAAGGTTCTGTGTGTATTTTATCTTGTTTTTGTTTTTTTACTTCTGAAACCTTCAGGCTAGTCACATGAAAATACAGGGTCCACAATGCAGGGCTAGACAATCCATACTGAGCACCAGAAGTGCTGACCGGAGGACATGAGCATTGCTCACGGCACCAGTACATGACAGTCACTGATAAATGCATGAAGGAGCAGGGCAATAACATCTTTTGATTGGGAATCACTGCACTAGAAAGACAAAGGGCATCTTGCAGCCATAAAGAGGTTCTTTGCAGGACAGTTTTAGATTAAATGCGAGTATTGCAGCCTGAAGCTGCATTTTCAGTTTACCTTTACATTTATGAAAATAAAAAGAATTAGCCCAGAGTTGGGCTTTCGAGGAAACCCATACATAGAGAAATACAAGGGCTGCCCTAGCTAACTGTCTGTGTATAGATTTATTAGTTTATGTCACCTGGAACAAACATGCAGCTATCAAAGCAAGCTCTAAATTGCTAATTTACATTCTATTTTTAACTAAAGGATCAGCATACCAGCCAGGAAGTAACATTTTTCAAAAGTATGAATTTGCAAAGCCTTTATACTTCATAATATTGTAACATCCTAAGTTTTAGGAGGTCTTTGTGGTCACATTGGAAAAAAAATCCTCCAAACATTGCTCACTTTTTGTCCAGGTAAAAAGTAACTAGGCAGAGAGTAAGAAGAATGCCCACTTTGAGATTTTCCCTTACTTCCTGTCCTAGTCACCTTGATAAAACCTCAGGCCACAATAAAAACCTGCTATTGGTTCAAACCTTTTACTGGAGTTACATTTCACCTCCAATCAGATTGTTTACTACAAGCCATGGTGTTGCATCTCTTGCAAATCCTGGACCTTGTCAGGAGTCGCAGAGACAGATTCTGCAACAGCCGCCCCAAACACTTTTTTTTTTTTTTTTGTGTTGAACAGACAATGAACATACAATGTGCTGGCACAGTTAGAAAAGATGCAAAATGATACAGAGATTCCTTACCTGAAGTTTTCTAAGTTCGGTTTTGGTAATTTCTGACACACAACCCACAGGTTTTGTAGTTTGGTGTTCTGGTCCGGAACACTGCAGATAGAAGAGGGACAGAGTTATGTTGGGTCAATAAAATTTCTCTAATCGCCCATTGGGCATCACATTGCGCTTTACATAAGGCTGGACTGATGACATTATCAATATCTACCACTATTAAATTTAAAACTCATGGCCGATATAAAAGATACAAAATGAATGCAGCTTTGTAATGAAAAAAAAATAGCTAAATGTATATTTGAAATGCAAGCAGTGTAAGTATCGGGATTTGACCTGGTATCAGTCTGTTGACATCCCAGTATAGCAGAACTGGAGTGAGAGAGGAATATTGCAACAAAAGCCGATATTGTTTTATTACATTTTTCTGGGCTATTTATTTTAACTTGGCTTCAGTTCCATATTAAAATTCTACCCTCCAGAAGACTATGATGGCTATTACAGGGAATATCAATGTCTTTTTTAGAATGGTTTTTAGATTCCTGCTCCTTTGTGACACAGGAGAGATCACACTTATTGCAAATGCTCTAGTTCAATCAAGATCAGACATGAAATTATTTTCAATGATACTGAACTTCAATGAACTTCGTTTTCATTCATTCTAGTAGCACCAAAGCACATACGCAGCTGCAGCAAGAAGTGTAAATGTCGGAGGTCGCTAGTTCTAGTGCTTGAAATGAATTATTTAAATGTCTCTTACTTTCCAGCAGCAATCCATTCATCATACAAGCCGAAGGTCATCAATGGTTCCGGCAACTCACGCAGATAAGACTTTAAGGCACCTTAAAATAAAAAAAAATACCGGTCTTTTAAAGCAAGATGAATACCACACCATGAACATAAAACAAAGCTTTCTGTTACAGGCACATTATAATGAAAAACACAGTCATTATGCATGCATCATGTTTTGTTTGGGTGTGTTTTAACCAAACCTGAAGAGAAAACCCTAACATTTTGGGTTATTCTATCAAAATATCAACCAGGCCTGATCTTTTTCTATCCACCTCTTACAATAGGCCTATCACAGTGACCACCAAATATTAGTTTTAGGATAAGAGGGGAAAGGGCCAGACTCTCCACTCAAGAAGGTCAATACTTAGGTATTTTAGAGACTGGAAAACTGAAAGAGCACAACTAATCTGAGGTGTGAATACCTGGACATATGTGGTGTCAGAAGCAATTCAGGGAAATATTTTACTTCTGATTTACTTGCCAAGCACTAATGCTTCCAGCAAACAGTGAAGTTGTGCTAAAATTATTCAAGTTCCCAATAATTATTGTACCCAGAATTTGCCAATGTTTTTTCTTGTTGGCCTGTAACCCGTATTACATGTTTCTGTACTGAGCAACCTTCTTCTCAAGCTGAAATGAAGGTATTATTGATAAAATAAGGATTCCAATGACTATATGGGATTTAGCTAGCCAGGTGCAGGTAACAACTGAAACTGAAGTCCTTATAGGCCCTGGATAGGTCCATCAGAAAGTTTACATTTATGATTTGATGATGATTTGATGATGCAAATTCTAAATTTTGTGCAATAAATTGTAAAACAGGTTTTTCTAGCTTACCTGCTACAGCGTGAGGGTCCGAGTAGAATTCCTCCAGCTGGGAGGTGGAACAGTCCAGAGCAGCTTTTAGCTTCTTCAGCTTGGAAGCTCCAGCTGCAATCCTGAACAATCCCTGTAACAAGAATGGAGGATTAGCAAGGCCATAACCATTATTTTTGGTTAGTGTACTTGTCTTTTTACAACTTCTGTATTTGTTTCTCATGTCTTCCTGTGGAACCAACATAAGAAGTTATCACCAGGCAAAATACTTTTCCTAAAACCCCAGAAAATGGCATAAACGTGATTGATGGACAACTGCCAAGTGGTGCTGACCTGTGGAGTGTTTTATACTAAATTATATACAATCTAACAGTAAAATGCCAGTGACTGATCAACAAGCTCATTGATGTTATGCAGCTTGATTTTATGTTTACAAGACTTATGTGACCTTTGCAGACAACTCAGATACAAACATCAATGGAATGATATACAGGCAGGGTTTTTACCTAGAAGATCAGCAATGTTCCTTACAAAAGAAATGTACTAGTATGTCTGCTGTAGATCATGGACAGACAGATAAAATGTTCCTGTATGCTTATGTGATCTATTGTCTGTGGGCAGATAAACTCTGGATTTACCATGCTGCAACAAGTATATTGTCAGGCTGATGTGCAGTGAAAGGAATGCTGTGATAAGATGTGTAAGGAATTGCTCTACCTCCTCCTTCATTCCTGTTTCAAGCAGCATCATCACACAGGCTTCAATGGGAAGTGCGATCTCCCGTGAGCTACGTTTCAAGTGCTCTTCTAGAGCTGTCCCGAATGCTGGCTTCTCCGTCCATTTGTCTGCAGCAAGAAATACCAGGTGATAAGGAAAAAGAAAAATTTGGACAGCCAGAAATAGATTAAAAAAGCAATAAGCGACGTAAAAGAAATAAATGGTAAAATCATACCCACAGAAATACCCTGAACAAAAACCTGTCTATAATAAAATTGCTATGGTGACACAATAGTACGTCCATCAGCATGAAAAAACAAATCTTTGCTAGTAGTGCTGTTTTTACTGCAGCCCTTTTAGGATTCAGTGTCATGGAGTTTCTTGCTTTCCTCTTCCTGCACAAGTTTCAGGAGGTCTGCTAAATGCTTGATATGCAGTCTACACAAAATTCTGCTTATAATGTCTGAGCCTCCTCCTTTGTAAAACTGATTTGGTGTTAATTGGTGAATATTGTATCTGTAAAGAAAACATGTCCTATTTCTGGAAGTGTCATCACCAGCCTTCTTAGAAGGTTCCTGGCTAATGCAAAGCATGGGCATCCTATTAAAGGATTTGGGGAGTTCTTTATTACCTGGTATTTCACAGAGAAGAAGTATGACATCAATCTATCATGGGCGGGAAGGTATATTTTGCACAGAGCTATTAATGTTTGTCAGGGAAGAGGAGGGCCCAGGCATTATGAACAGATCTCACTTTAAGGTCCCCTTTAAAGAGAGCAGGAAAGTTATATTCATTGCTAATCTGAATCTTCACTGGAAATTACTGATTACAGTGCATTCTTTCTTCTCCGGGATATTTGGGTGTGCTGTGTTTTGTATTCTGTCAGTTCTTTTCACTCCTTCATAGAAGCCGACATATGATCTGAGGTTAGGTATAAAAGTTTGCCTAGGCTGTTAGTCATTTCAAAAAGCCATTAATTTTATGTAATTACCTGTTAACAAAATGACCATTGCTGATCAGTAAGTAATTGGCATGGTTTGGGAAGAAGTAAATAAAAGCATCAATTAATTATATACAATACTTGGGGTAAGCTGGGATTACTATAACAACCCAAGAGAGCAGATTCTACTTCTCACAATTGCCCACCAGAGATTGGGTCTCTTTAAAGTGATCCGGTCAGTACACACACTCCTATAATAAAAAGTCTATATATCTGCCTTTCCAGTGGCCTATTTGTTGAAACACAAAGAGGTGGCATTACAACAAAGAGACTATCACTGGAAAGGTAAGTGGAGAGCCAGTTCTATTACAGGACTAGTAAGCCCTTCAAATCCCTGGCATACTAAGAATATAAGTTTCAAATTACCAGCTCTAAGGCTACGTACACACTTGCAATGGTTCTCATCCCATAATCGCCTCAGGGCGGTTATCGGATGAGAATCTGGCGTGTGTACAGCGCCTGTCGTCCATCATCCGAACGACCGTCCTGGCGGATCCACGGACGATCTTAATGGAAGTGAAGGGGGGTAAGCGCACAGCGGGGTGCTGCTCCGTCGCTCTCCCCCTCCCATCTCTATAGAGCAGAATGGTGCTGTATGTATAGCACTCGTTCATGCATTGTGCAGTCGTTAGTCGTTGGAAAGGATTGTGAAAGATCATTTCCAACGACAATTATTGCAAGTGTGTATCCAGCCTAACTTGCTACTCAAAAACTAATTGGAGTCATTTAAACCCCTGCTGATTTAAGGGCAGTGACAGAAACCTGGATGGAGCTAGAATGAGCCAATGTTTGTCTAAGTTTGTGGGGCACACAAAAGTCTGAAGCAAAACAATTATTTAAGGCACCCAATTTCTTTCATGCACAATCTCAGCTCCATTTTGGGTAGGACCCCTTTTACATATCCCTCTCTGTTTTTTAGAAGATCACTTTTAACAAAGTAATTTCAGCAGGAAGAACAAATGCATATTTATAATGGTTATAACAGTCAAACAGCAAATATGTTAAACCAGAAAGCTGACAGAAGAACACTAGCAGAGCAGCGGTGACACTGCAAAGTGAGAGTTAAGCAGAAAGTGGAATTTTAAATACTGCCCCCTGTAGGCCCAAAGACAGAAGCACACAAACAGGCGTTGTGTAAGTAGACAAGGTCAGAGTTGAAAGCAGTGCAGGAAAGCCAGGGTTGTTTGCATTTCATTACCTTGCTGGGCCTGGATTTCGGGCAGTGCCTTTTCTAGAACAGCTAGTGCTTTTCTATGGTAATCTGCTTGTGCCTCTAATAACTGAAGACAGAACCCAACATAGAAAACAAAGCCACAATGAGTACATGAGGAATGTGAGACATCATGAGAATGTGTGCAAACGGCATGATAAACAGACAATGCAAAATTCCAATGCGATGTCAAAAACAATAGAGAAATAAAAAAAAGCTGGGGCTATTATTGTACTCCTAACAATGATGATCTATAGGCAATGGCAGTTTAATACCTTACTGCAGTCACAACAATGACTGATTAAACATAGTTGCTCTGGGTCAATGAACTCGGCATATGTAAATACCCAATGGCCACTGTGAATAATGGCTAACACAAATCCAGAAAGGGATGTCATTAACAAAGAGATTTTTGGAGACCTGAAGCTTGAAGACTTATCTTCCTACTCTCATCAATTAAAAGCATGTAGCGTGTACTTTACTGAAAGAACCAACATCTGTACATTTGGCAGCTGCCGCCCCTATTCCTTCAATATGAGGGCAACCCAGGGAGACACTACATGTAGCATCTCCCAAGAGGTAGCGGTTTCTATGTAAGTAGTACTACTACATTTTAACTTTTTATGAAGTTCATGGATCAGCTCCTTATAAAATATTTTTTCGATGCTGAACATATGGTAAGTGTTCATATGCAATCATTCTGAAATTAGGGTAATGGAGTTCTGGACTTGAGCCATCTATCAAAGTTGCCAACATCTTATCTTGCAGGTTGCTAGAGAACTTAACTGAGTTTCCAACGATGGTTCACAAAATTTAAAATCTAGAATTAACCACCTATGTAGAATTAACCACCAACCTGCCTATGCTCCTCTTCTGCTGCAGGTCTTTGCAGTTCTCTTCATTGGCTTCCATTTCACCTTGGAATCAAATTCAAGCTCCTGTGCTTTGCCGTCAAATCCCTCCACAGTTCTTGCCCGACTTACCTTTCTGACCAGGTAGAAAAATACTCCCCTAGTCGCTCTCTTCGCTCCTCCAATGACTTAATAATGACTTTCTTACTCATAACCTCATCGCACGCAAGGCTCCAAGACTTTTCTAGAGCTGCCTCAACTCTCTGGAATGTTCTTCCTCGTCCTATTCAGGTTGTTCCTACTTTCTGCTCATTTAAAAGAGCGCTCAAAACCCAAATTTTCAAACTTGCCTACCCATCTTCTTCTGTCCTTTAAACCCTCTCTTAAACCCTCACTACTTCCCACTCTTCCATATCTCCCCTCCTATTGTGCGTTACCCCCACCTCCTAGATTGTACGCTCTTCGGGGCAGAGTCCTGTCCCCTTCCTGTGTCATTGTCTGTATCTGTCTGTCATTTGCAAATCCTATTTACTGTACAGCGTGTCGTAATATGTTGGCCCTGTTTATTAATACTAATAATAATATTGCCCTGATGAGGGGTGATTTAAACATAACCTGGAAATTACTGTCAATTTTCCTTTCCATTGACCTTTTTAATGTCACAAGTAAAAATTAAAATCTGAAATTTTACTGCTTGGTGCTCTCATTCTTTCACTCAAGAATTTTGCCTGGAAGCATTAAAAAGAACTTGGCTACGATCTGTATAGTTATTTTCTATAAGAATGCCGATCTAAGTAACCTTTCGAATTTTCAAGCAGAAATCTCAGGTGTGACTTACCGAGACAAATAATTGACCGTACTCCCCCTCTTTGGATACAAAATTGTACATGTCCGCTGCTAGCTGATCCTGAGGGGAACAAAGAAAGATTTGAGATACTTGGGTTGTTTCTGCACAAGTTTTTTCAAATCTTTTCTTGAAACTCTCAATTGTTCCTGGTTTTATAGAAAAAAATTATTCTACAATAATAATAATACCCTTTTTTAAAAAAAAAATATTCAGATATATTTTTTACAAGTACAAAAACACTAAAATAAATCCTGTATATGTAATGGAACAGTTATTGATGTATAAATAAAACCCCATCCCATCAGGAGTCCCTGTCGTATGCACACCTTGCATTGTTCCACTTTGTTGGCTGCTTCGTCCATCTCTTCTTTCAAAGAGTCCATTTTTCCAGGCTGCATCTGGAAATTTGTGGTGGATGATTTCTGTGCCTGGTTATGCCTGGAGAAGAGCAGATTTAAAGTGTAAAAAAGTTTAGCACAAGGCACAGAACATGAGATTGATGTACTGTCATCAAAGTATTGGGATCAACGTCGTAATATGGAAAAGAGTTTAGGGGTCAGCAAAGTAATGAGAAAAAAATACATTTTAAATAAAAATCATTAAGTGAGGAATCAGCACATATGTATATATTGAACTTGTGAATAAGAAGAGTATATTAATACAAACATTTAGGTATGAGTAACATAAGTAATATGAGAAAAGGAAATCTTGTATAGCAAAAATCAATAAGGACCACTGAAATATTAAAATGGGGAGAACACTGTGGATATTTATTAAATAAACGGTGGAATAAATTAAATAATTTCACCTTGCTCGTGCAGAATCCCAATCCAACACCAGCCTTGCCAGCTGCTTCCTCTGCTTCTGTACGTTAGGAATCTCTACCTGTGAGAACAATGGTAATAGAGCATGGTTACCTAATGCAAAAGCTGGCAAGAAAGGGGTTTCATCTAAAGAGTCCAAAATAAAAGACACAGAGACAGATTGATGGGATTGAACGTATGTATTAGTGGTTTTACCTCAGTCAGTTGGTTTATGGGTTCCAGAACATCTTTCTCTATCTGCATCTCATGGTAGGAGAGCTCCTGGGCCAGCCGCTGCTCTGCCTCAGCACATGAGGACAATGTCTTCCTGTAAACCAGAGCAGCTTGGTTATCTTTTATCTTTATTACACAGGTAGGAGTCAGTCAGGAGTGCTATAAAGAAGAACTCCATGCAGTTTATCCCAATTTGGGGGAATATAGGCAAGGGTGTACCTACCATAACATACCTTTACAACCAAGGTAAGTCTGTACAGAATTTCTACCCCTGTATTGGAACCTACAGTTCAGCAAGTGACATCAGACTGGCAAAGAAATATTGCCCTATACGTTACATATGTCCTGGAAATAAGGTAAAATCGTCTAGCAAGAAGGTTGTGGAGAGCTGTATATATTTCTGGGATTAAAACATGCAGTTAGGTTAATTGTCCCCTCCTTCCAAAAAAATGGGACATTGAACTGTGAGCACCTTTGAGGGCCAGTGACATGACTGACTTTGTAAAGCACTGAGCAATATACCAGAGCTATATCAATACAACAATAATATTCAAGTCTACAGTAAACTCAGTCCAAAACAAAAATTTATCAGATTTTAATGCCTGCACAGGTAAATCAATTTGTTTTTAACCTTTTTTACCTAAATGCTTACATAAACTTACCCTAAAAGGGTTTCATCACTAAGCTGGGTACATCCTTCCAACATGGACTGGGAAACACCCATAAGGGGAAGTTTTTTCTGCAAAAGGAACACAAGAGTTATTACCAAACAAAAATGCTATACTGTTGGCTGCAAAGGGAAAATTATAAAGTAAGTCCCCTAAGACCTCACTTTAGTGGTAAGGGTCTGTTGCGCTGCAGACTTGGTATCAAGGCTCTAAAGCAGGGGTGTCAAACTCTGGCCTGGGGGCCAAATCTCCCCAAAGTCCTTCTTTTTTTTTTTGGCTCCCAAAGGAATCCTAACCATGAACTGCAGCTGGCCCACCACTGCATTGAAATAGCGCCGCTACTACAGATCCCGGCATCACTCGGATCTATAGACCAGCAGGCTCTCTGCCTATGCGTTGGACTGTTTTATAGACGCAAATAATGTTGGGAATACAAGTAGCGGTGCTTTTTCATTGAAGAGGGAGTTTCAGCGGCGGGCCACTCTTAAGATTTAGTTCTGCATTGGCTACGTCTGGAAATTCCAGCACTCCCCCTTGGCTGTACTTTTCCTTGTTACTCCAAAGCATGGACTTGAATGGTTGGATTTTCATAGAAGAATATTGTTGTTGTTATTATTATTATTATTGTTAGCCTGTGCAAAAAGGTTACCATTGAAATTTAAATCAAAAGGCTACAAATAGAGCAAGAGGCATAAGATTTTTTTTTTTTATGCCTCTTTCTCTATTATAAGCGTTTATATTAGAGTTATATTTATAAGAGTTTATATTTAATGTACAGCGCTGCGTAATATGTTGGCGCTATATAAATCCTGTTTATTAATAATTATAATAATAATAATATTAATATTTAATGAGAAGGAAACATTTCCTCAATTTTTTCAATACATTTCAAGGTTGGCCCGCAAGTTTTTAAGTTTGGCCCTCTGTGTATTTTAGTTTGACACCCCTGCTCTAAATCTTAATATTAGTATTGGAAACAAGCTGACCTAGCTCAAATCAAGGTAAAATGCTAAAAAGCCAAGTCCAAACTTGCATAGTTTTTACTGCATCCCAGTATTCCCATGTATCCTTAGAGCAGTTTGTAAGATTGTATTGACTACAGTACATATCTAGATTCTTTACAGAGTCTTTAAAGCAGAGCAAATACTTACATATCTCTTGTCGGGATCAGTGCCAGGCTGTCCCTGCAAACAGACAAGGAGCTTCTTGTGGGCATTATGACAAACCAGCCGAACATTGTCAAGTCTTCTTTCAATCTAAAAAAATAAATGGACAAGTTATTTTTAATAGCTTCTATTACTATATACAAAATGTGCAACTTTTTTACACAAGTGGCAACATGGACATGAGATGCTACACTATGCCAACACTGGTCAAAAGTCTGGGTTAGGGTCAATGCCACTCGAGTTCCACCAAATATATCAGACCTTGCCTTATTGGAGCTTTATACACAAGGCACAGTGATGCTGAAAGGGCTGAGCTGTTCCAAACTATTTGGAAAACAGTTTTCCAAAGTTGTTCCAAACTAGTTGGTAATTCACAACTGTCTAAAATGTATGTTATTGCATTAACAATACTCTTTCACTAGAAGAGGTCCAATTCATATGTCCTAGTTCTAAGTGAACTATCCCTTTAAAAGAATCTGTGATTACGATGAAGTTTTATAAAACAAAGTACTGAAAGGAAAAGAATCTCACACTCAGAGGAGATTAACACACACAAGGAAGAAAGTACAAGACCCGAGTTTAATTCAAATTTCCAGACATCAGATCACATGGTGCAAGAGTCCCAAGGGCGAATTCCATCCTAATCCCTGCAATTCAAACGTCAAACTGATCATACTTTGAAAACAAAGTTCTGACTGAATAGTTCCAATCCATGTTTTGACTTTCCTTACCACAAGACTGTATCTTCCAAAGTATTGAGTAAGTGGTTCTGCTGTCCTGTTAAAGTGGAACTTATTTTATGCAGAAGGAATATAAATGCAATAAAAATTATTTCCTTCCTATTTACAATCTTCTAAAGAATTTACATGGAGCTTAACTTTAACACATCAGAGTATGGGAATTAATTCCTGCTTGCATTTGCAGAACCTCATTGCCATCCAAGGTGTTGACACTGTTGAGGAAGCTGGAGCTCAGGGGGTACAGTTTTGCTTTAGGTAATTTCAGCCCTATACCAAGACATGCTAGATAAAATAAATTATTTTTTTCAGTTTCTAGGATCTTTTATTACCTTTCTGTCCAGGTGTGATAAAATGTTAGAGTGCACTTTCCTAATGACATGACAGATTGCAATTAAAACCCTATAGGAGGTTTACAGAAACTGCTCCCTTTGCCCATAGAAAAAAGTATTTTTAAAGCCCCTATCTTCTTTCTCCTCTCTCATATTTCTTCTCTGCTGCTCAGTTGCAGCTGGTGTAAAATACCTAGTGCTTGCAGGTATGAGGGAAGCATGTAACTTCCCTGACTCCATGCTCGGCCCCAACATGGTGCATGGAGCTTATACAGGGGTAGGGAAAGAAATGTGCAGGAAAGCTCACTATCAGTAGCTCAGAGCTTTAAAGACACTTTGACCCCACAATAGGCAAAACTGGGCCTTCTCTACTGAATCCAAAACCATTGTAGGCCCACTACAATGCAAATTTGCGTGCTTAAAGAAAACCTGTCATGAGAGAAACTGGAGAATGTCATTACTGATCTCTTCTCCTTAACATGTTTGATGCCTGGCTGTCATGTAAGTCAACAGACAAGCAATTATGACTTTCCTAATCAAACACCGGGTCCAGAAACTACAAAAACAGGCTACCGTGACAGTCAGTCCGCTGCCATTTTTAGGATCTGTGTTAACAAAGTTTGGGCTGTATTAATGGCATCAGTTCTTCATCAAATTCAGGGAACCCTTGGAAGAGCAGTTTAGCTTTGACATAAATTTGCAAATATATGCAACAAAGATTTCTGTTTTCAACCGAGATTATTTTTTCCTGGCTATCCTGAAAGTGTGCTATTCTTTGGTATGGGCATTAGTTTAGATGCTTCTGAGATTATTTACAATTCTTCCTTTAATTATTTAGTTTTTGTATACAGAAGTCAGCCTATTGGATATGCAAGAATGGTTGAATGGAATTACAACTCTTGAAGAAGGTAAAACAGCTGATGTTTGTATTTAGACTGTGTGTGTACAGTGTCCATGGGGCTGGAGATCTACTTTAAGGTAAAATCTGTTTAAATAACAAAAAAAAGTGGACAAAGAAAGCCATTGGGCCTGATTTATAAATTTTCTCAGGTTTGCTGGATGACCCAGGTTTACTCATGATAAATATTTTCCAGTCTAGGAGAGATTTGATAAATCAGGCCCACCTTGTTAAGAGTTAAACTTTTTCATCAGTCCTCCACCTGGTTAGGGAGTCTAGAGCCGGTCCAGAGCTGGTGACTCAGACTTGGCCCAGAATGCCAAAAGATAAAGAATCTGCCAAGTGCTCTGTATGATACAGGAAAGTGTGCTATAATCATAAGGGACTAAACTGGAATGAGCACGATCTCCCACTGCTAGTGTGCACAGACATCCTGTACGAGTACCTGTGGCCTGTCTCTGTGACGACCTGCACCGTATAGGGAACAGAAGTCCCTCAGAGGCAATCGAGACTCCAAGGTGATCTTTCTGCATTACATGCGCTCTCTGGTCTTTGTCAACCTGTTTCTCCTGAGCAACCTGACCATGCTTTTATCAGCTGAATCGCACTGGTGTATGAGGAATGCCATGTTTCAACTCTTCCTACTGACATAGCCATACTCTGCTTGACCTTTCTGTTTTGTCTGAACACTTCATACTTCATCAATTGCTGGGTGTCATTTGCAACAGCAAATGTGATCAACATATGTCTATCTTCTGCTTCATCGATATCAAGTCATAAGATGAGGCTCCTGTTGTCAAAAATTAGCTGCTGCACACATGAAGGCTGAAATTTAATATGAAAAAAAAATTGAAGTTTATAAAATGGACATTTGTGTTCCTATTTGCAATCTCATTTTGGAACTGTGAGACCTATAATAGTATTAGGGCTTGTTTAAATCACAACACAGATTGTAAGCTCTTCGGGGCAGGGTCCTCTCCTCCTCCTGTGTCACTGTGTATATGTGTCTGTCTTTTGCAACCCCTATGTAACAGAGTTGCGTACTATGTTGGCGCTACATAAATCCTGTTTATTACCGTAATAATAATAATAAAAATACATGACAATAAAAATAATAATGGGATAAACCAGCATATATGTCCCTTTTGGGTTGCAATTAGGAACACGATGCAATGCACACTGTTCAGTGAGCTCTCAGTCTTGGTGACAGGTATCGGAGAAAGGAAGTGAGGCAACATTGACGAGCATAGCTGAGTGCAAAACCCAAAATGCCTAAGCAGAGATATGCATTGCAGGTTTTAATCAAGGACATTGCTTTATTCAAATGGAGTGCTTTTACCCTTCTCAATGTTCTCCTGGCCCCTTTTAGCCGGGCGCACCACCCAGCACTACTAACTAGCCGGCTGTTTTATGGTGGTTACTGAAAAGTTGGGTTACGATACAGCGGCGGCCTCCACCCACCTACAACTTCTTTTCACCCAGCTTAAAGAAAACTTGGGAGAACACTACTTTTATAAAAGGCTGCAGACTCAAGATGTTTTTATTGCCAGGCACCTCGCTGTAAGCAGCAACCACAGCTGGGCACTAGTAAAGACATCTCCTCCTACAGTATGAAACCATTAGAATCCTTCACATCTCCAGAGGAGCTTACAATCTAATGTCCTTACAACTAGCAAAAGCTGCCATAAACATGACTTTTCCTTGTGACAGCTTTATCAGAAAGTGAACGTTGCACACTGGCGTTCCCATCTAGAAGCAGTTAAAATAGTTTGCAGATTTTCTGGGATATCTGAAACCTCTATTTATTTTTGGAAGGTACGCAGGGTTGAAGCCGCTATTTTTATACTCCTCTGAAAGATGTCACACAATACGTACAGGAAATAATGCACCCGCTGGCACAGAATCTGTATTTGAGAACTATGAGATTTCCCACAGCAGCATACGATAAAGGTGCAGGCTGACTCATTTTATAAATGTCATATTATAATGATTAGAGGTGACCTCTAATCTTTGGCTTGATTCTACTAGTAGAACAGGATGAATGTTCAAGGAAAAAAAGACTTTACTGGAGTCCTCTGCTGTAACCGTTCCTCCTCAGGGGTGAATGCCTTCTAGTTTAATTTCTTTGGAAGGAGTATAAAAAATAAATAAATTATTGGGCTTTAAAGTGGAACCAAACGTCCACTTTTAGAATCCATGATCAGGCACGATTGTTTCAGGATTCTGGCAAAAAGCGGAGATGCACATGTGCAGCCAGGATACCCAGCAATCCCGGCCTTCTCTGCGCATGCCAGGAATTAACGAGCTCACCCATGCTTCTGCGGGAGTTATGTCATCCTGACCCAGACAATCAAGATGACTGAAGATTGCAGGTAGGAACTGAAGAAAGAAGACGATGGCAGCACCCTGAGAGAGGATGGCGATTTATGAGTAATGCAGGGTTTAGTTCTGCTTAAAAGTCGATTTCCAGTTTACAATTAGCTCAATACATTAAATGTACATCAAAAGAAAATATTTTCTTCACAACCCAAGTAGAAAACCGGGTCTGTATAGAAGGACTGTTGCTTTTTGTGTGGAAGCAGTGGTCTCTATGCATGGGTTGGCCACACCTCTTATGGAGTGAGGCCAATCATTCCACAAGCAGCAAAGCTTGTGCTTCCTACTGATTTGGGAGCTTTAGCTCAGAATTCTGTAGAGAGACTCCTGTTTCCACATAGAATGCAAGTCATTCTTTGCTACTAGAAGGGGACTGGCTTTACTATTCATGACGCTTTCCAGAGCAAACAAGCTTCAAGACTTTGCACAAATTCTTTTTGATGCACCTGGAATGTATAATAGACATTTTGTATATCAGGCATTAAACAGCGTTGGTACTTCTTTATAATTAAACCCAACACAAAGTGGAATCCACACAGATACAAGGAGAACATAATAACTGTGCAGGGTGTCTGGAGGGAAACAAGGCCAGGATTCCAGTGCTCCAACACCAATAAACTGACACACAAGGTACAATAAGAGCCGGTATGCCAAAGCCCTGCATTTACCAACTAATCTGTTTTTGCTTTTTGTAAGCCAGCGTCTAGCCTGTGAAATCTCTTATCTTGTTCTGTGAGGTAACAAGCTGTACCAAGTTCCAAGGCTCGGAATGCGGCATTGTGTGGGAGCTGCCATCTCCTCTGTACGTGTTACCAATCCATGGGAAGTGTATACTGAGCAGATCTGTCTATTGCACCCTATGAGGAGGTCACAGTGTGCAGGGAAACCAAAGAAGAAGAGTTTGTAGATCTAGAGGTCATTATAGGGAGTGCAACAGAGAGACTGAGGTCCCCTTATAATAAAATGTTTTAATCATTTAACTACAGAAACAGCCCCAGTTGTTCTGCTGCACTCCCTATAATGACATCTAAAGCAACAGGCTCCACTCCTCTAGTGAAATTGCTTATTCTGGGGATAATAATCCACTTTTATGCCAAAAGCCAACCAATACAATGCAAACTCAGGGCAAAGTATAATTTTAGATGTAACCCCTCCTCTACCTCCTGCCCAAGTGTTCTCCCGGCCCCTTTTAGCTGGGCGCACCACCCAGCACTTTTCAGTAACCACTCAGTTTTCTTCAGGTGGTTGCTAAAGAGTTGGGTCACAATACAGGGGCTGCAACCCTCCTACAATTTCTTCCCACTCAACTTTAAAAGAATATGGGTTGAACACTGTGTCCTATACTTCTTTCCTTTACCCCCTTCCACTCCATACAGAACAGGAAGCTCCAGGACATAACTAGTACTTAGGTGCCTAATTTATCTTATCTGACCCTGTCATGGGAATTCAGGGCAAAATGACAGGTCCTCTTGACAACTTCTGCCATATCTATGCCCTGATTGGTTCTGGCAATGGGCTACTCACCAATGAACAATGCATCCTGGGAATTATCAGAGAAGAACATGTGCTTCCCGAATATTTTCAAAGGCTTCAACAAATCAATGCAATGGAAGCAAGTGCTGTAAATGCTAATATCAGGGCACCGTGTCAAGAGAACCTGTCACTCTCTTTAAATGAGAACAATGGAGCGTGACCAGGTCTGCTGCCCAAAGCTAACCAGTGGGGAAAAACTAAAATCATGGAAAATTGGAGAAGAGAAGCAGGTCAACTACAACACAATGATCGGCAAATCCCGATTCCCCAGCCAAGCTTGGCTGAAAAGGAAGAAACAGAACAGATTGTGCTGATGAATCAGCCAGCTGACCCCCTCCCTGCCCGCTGCATGAATTGTAGGAAAGCCAGGCGATTGTTCTCCTTCTCTCCCTGCTCCTGTTTGTCACCAGTCTGGAAAGAGTACAGTGGAAAGGTTTCTGTCCCTCCCAAAAACAACACAGATGTACAGACAGCAACACAATACACGTGCGCCGGGCCCTAATACTCTGCATTGTAAACATTGTGATGTAAGTCTCACCCAACCTTACGTATACAAGGGTTTTAAAGTGTAAACCCCAACAATCAGTTTGTCTTATTTTGTTACTTTCGGTCTGTTCAATTTACTATTATTGCTACATACATTTCATACATGCAAAAAAAATAAAAATACCCATTGATCATCCTAAGGTGAATGTCATCAGTTCTTGGTTATCTCGGAACTATAGAACCCATCCACACTGTGTTATAGAAAACAAGGAATCTCAACTCATGTCCTGTTTCTGTTGTCTTGATATAGTGGGGCAGGGTTTCTCAACCAGGGTTCCTCCAGAGAGTAATTTGTGCCTTTTAGGTTAGTTTGGGTGACACTATTGATCCTTTTGGCTATCTGTACGGGTGATATCCTTCCCAGAGCAATGTAAGGATTTCTTCTCATCGCCCACCACACTAATGAACTGTGAGATGTGAATATAGTAATTATAGAAGGGGTGCCCTAGGACCTGAATATTTCAGCAGGGGGTCCCCCGTGATAAAAAGATTATTAAATGCTGCAGAAAGGTGAGTGAGCACCCAAGGAAAGGAAACATATGACTGGCAAAATTACCTAATGAAAATAAAGGATCCAATATCCAGGGTTTCTTTAATGTTAGCACAGAGATTCCAGTGCTTTTTGTGTACAATCATCTATTAGATGCAAATAGATTTAGCCTTATGTAAGCTCCAAGATGCATCATACACATGGCTTGGGGGACTCTTTGCAACCCTTTAGGCCAGTGATAGGAGCCAGAGCAGCAAAACACCAAGCTTTAGCATTCGATTCTATTGATTCAAATGTGTAACTAACTACAGGGTATTCCTAATCCTTCCCCCACATAGTTGTCAGGTTGAGCAGCACCCCTGGGGTAAGCATACATAAATCAAAGAAAGGAAAAGGTTGGGTTTTTTTCCAGCAAGATTATATTGTGAACAAAACTCAAACAATTTCTATGTGCATACAACATATCTTTGTGGTCTCTCTTATTCAAAACTCCACTAAGTTTTGTTACTTCCTATAAATTTTGTTCACAATATATTTTTAAATTGCCGCAAGAAAAACAAATAATCTTTTCCTGAATTAATTTAATCCATTACTTTAAATAGGAAAAAAACAGGTTCTCTTTAATGAAAAAACAGAACATTCAGGCCCTGTCTTTCATCATTTGATTCAAGGACTTTCATTTTTTTGTAGTATCCTTGAGGATTGCTGCATTTCCATCCAAGTTTAATATTTCAGGCCAATGATTAGGAAAATGTTATCAGCCTGCAGCAACCCCAATAAGAACATCCTACAGATAGCACAGACATACTCCCAGCTGGTCACTCACCTCTAGAAGGTCATTACTTAACACTTCTGTCTTCTCGGCTCTGAAAGAAAAAAGGAGATAAGCTGTCAGTACTGCTGGCTTGTTGATAATCAAATTCAAAAATTAACAGAATATAAAAATCACTAAAAAAAAAAAAAAAAAAAAGAACCCAAGTGGACCTGTCATTTACAGAAATGAAATTAATTATTTAAATATGACTGCTAAATCTGGTGTCTTCAGCACATTGTATCTTTCCTGACGTTTTCATAAAACAGTCCTCTGCTTCCGTTACCTGTGTCAGCACGTTACTAAGGGTCAGCAGTTATGTGACAAAGTGGTCTTCCAAAAATCACCAAACTGCTGCCCATAAGAGAAAAGCAATGAGTTAGCACAAGAAGTTGCAAAAACACACCTGATCCAAAACTGAAATGGCATTTGTAGTGGCACTGCACCACAAGGCAAGGTAGTGCAGATCCATATGTAGTGTGCTGCAATGCACATGTATTAAACTGCATTGCTTTAATGGGTTACAGCTTAGAATGAATGGCACCGCAGCACACTAATGCGAGCAGTGTTTGTTGGTATGCATTGTGAAAATGTGCAGCCAGGTGTGAATGAGCCCCTATGTCTTTAGATTGTTAGCAGTTGGCGCTGGGGTAATAGTTGGGTACAAGTAAGGATCTGAATCAGAAAAGCCATCAATGTTTTTATGCCTGATACACGTCTGATAATTTTATTTTTTTCATATGAATATACATGCCTGCCATGCAATATATCCAGTCCCAAAAAGGTTCTGTGAACATCCTCCGAGAAGAGAACTTAATTACAGCAACGCTGAGAGTAGTAGTCCCTCAACAGCTAAGCCACAACATTCTTTTGCGCAGTATTGCAATGCTGTGGCCTTGTCGGCTTTATCTAACTTTCTCAGCCGCTGGGAATATTTACACAGCTATTTCTGAGCGCACAGCAAATTCGTGCAAGGTCGCCGAGGAAAAAAGCAACCTGAATTTCAGGTTTGGTGGTCCTTTGCAGAAATTCCTCGGGGAGAAATAAAGCTGGCAAAGGCCTGCTGTGATCAACATGGCTGCTGCAATGCTTCCTGTCCACATTCCAGTCCGGTGACAAATGAGCTATAACCTGCATGTGAAGTAGTTGGAGCAAGAGGGAGGATGCAGGAAAGTTTCTCACATACGTATTAGGTTTCTGACGAGGCCTTGTCGTTTATTTATAATGCATGAGTTGTGTCATAGCTTTTTGCTATTGGAGGGCGCTCGGTTGGCACACAGGTACCATGAAAAGGGGAGGAGCCTCCATGGCGGCAACACTTCCCACCTGGAAGGCTATAGATGAGCGAACAAAAGAGGAATCCAAGGTATTTCAAGTCAGTCTCCTAGGACAAGTCCAGACATCAGGAGGAACCCATCCTTAATAGTAAACACTGAGAATTACACAAACTGGAATAATTGACAATACAACTCATATTGTGTGTATGTCTTGCAACTAAAAATAATTCAATAGGAATGTGCTGGAATGAGTAGTTATGTTTTGGATATCATTTATATCTCTGTGTGATGATTTAATCTTGTTTCTCCATGTTTTATCCCTGTAAAGGCTTTCGATGTACAGAAAAAAATCTGGTGTTACAGAAAAGCAATCAGCTCCTAATTTGTGAGCTGACAACAAACCGAATACGAATGGTTTCAGCCCTGCCTAGGGTCTGGTCTGTTTTTCCCATCAGGAAATCCTAACTTTATCTGGCCAATCTGTTCACCAAATGGGAGTGCAGCCAAGAATTCCACTTAGGAGTATTGGTGCATATATAGTGTGATACTTCCCCCAACTCCTAGATGGTAAGCTCTTTGGGACAGGGTCCTCTCCTCCTCCTGTGTCACTGTCCGTATCTGCCTATCATTTGCAACTCCTATTTAATGTACGTTGGCACTATATAAATCCTGTTTAATAATATTTGTAATAATATTATATGCTGCTAGGGAAAAGAAGGGGGAGTGACACTTTTCAGTGTTCCCCCCAGCCTCTTTTATTCGGGTGCTCAACCTGACACTTACCAGGGACTGACAACCACCCACAGCTTCTTCCCACCCAGTTTTATAAAAAAATTATAGGGAGAACTCTGCTTTTACTTGGCGTGCAAATAAAGAACTATTTGTAGTATTTTCTGGAGATGACTCCTGGTATAGGAAAAGTGAGATACCCAGCCGTCTGCAGAATCCCTGAGATCTACATAAAACAGGTGATTCAGATCTGCATGGCCTAACCCTCTAAATAAACCCAAACCTAGGTCTGTTCAAAACATGAGGAAATGAAGAGATGTGTTCCAATGTTTTACTTTTTCAGGCATAGAGCTGTCATCTCTCCCCCTGTCCAGCATGAAACATTCCCCCTCCCTGCACCGGCTTCTGCTGGAAACCTGTAAGATATTCCATGTCTGCTCTAAAATTACCCAAAAGGTGGGGTAATTGGACGCAGGATTCAGTCCAATAGGGAAATCCACTTATATATTTCCATGATTTCAGAACCCGATGTTCATGTACCAAACTGGATTGCAAGGTTCAATGCACTGCACAGAATGCTTTTAACACATACAGAAGAAAATAATGTGTTCTAGGATGTTTTATGGCTGAGAAAGTGGCCTGGATGGGCAATGATTAACCCGAAATAAAGTCCCAGGGTTGGTTTTTAGACTTTGCAAGCATAATTTTGTTTGGACCTAATAAAGAGAGAGAATGCCATGTTTTCTGGCTGAAGGACATCTAGGAGCATCTTGTCCAGTGTTTCTTAAACTTTTTAACATAGGGGAACCCATAAAATAACTTTTAGGTCTTGGAGGACCCCTGCTATACTTACTATATCTACAGATAACAGTAAATTAGTGTGGGGGTCAGTGGGAAGGATGTATCTTACATTGCTAGCCAAAATTAGATCATTGGTGTCACCTAAACTAATCTGAGATTCGCAAATTGCACATTGAAATCTTTGGAGGGTTTAATCTGCCTTGAAATTACAATACAGGGTCTAAAATAAGATATTAATTGGAAATGCAAAGTTTTACTTTTTTACCTTTTAAACATTTTTTACTTTTAAACCTTTAGTTAGCATATTTATTGGTGAAGGTGGTGGGGGTGGGGGGTAAGGGAGGCAAAATGTAGCAGAATAAACCTTAGCTAAATATTTATGAGTAAAATAAAGCAATATAACCCTTGTGCCCTATTGACCTTTAAACATGAAAAGCAGAAGTCATACATTTAAACTTTTACACTTTACCAATCTAATTTCACAAGATTAAAACCTGCTATAAAGTTCTATATCTATTTAAAAGTATGTGGGTCCAGCCTAAAAAAAACATTATAAATTCAATTGAAGTATAAGCGTATGGGTAATGACCATTCTGAAAAAAAGTGAAAAGCAACTTGAGAAATAGATTTTCTCATTTTGGGAAAACCACACTATATTTACAGTGCCAAAAAACTAAAATATATTATGCTGTAAGTCAATTTCAGTCTTGCAGTGTTTTACTGCAGGCTCAACCACACTCCCAAGAACTCCTATTCAACTCAATGGGAGTCGCTGGGAACCACTTTGTGCATGCATTTGCTTTTCCTCCACTGGAGAAAAAGCCACGCCACAACCGCAAGGCAAAGTGGTTGTCAAATGTTGCGGTTGACACTAAAAACCACATAGTAGTTGAATAGGGGTGCCTGGGTGCAGCTGTAGGGTTCTGATTGCAAGTCTGCAACGCAGCAATCTGCACAGGTACAACTGCGCTCCCATTACACTAAATAGAAGTATCTGGAAAACACTTTGTGCATGTGGGTGTTGTAGATTACGGCTGCTAAATGCAATGTGTTGCTTCTGGTGATGAGCCGCTTCCATTGACTTGAATAAAACTGTGGTTGGAAATGTGATTAAACGCAGTTGCTTACTATTATCCATCAACTTCTTGAAAACAATAAACCACAGCAAACAGCTCTCAACCACATGACACGGAGGTTGAGTGTATTTACAGCTGAACTGCCCTGGACACAACAACCACCACAGGGTAAAAAAACAACAGAAATGATGAGGGGTGGCTGGGATAGGCTAACATTTTGGGTTCCAATCGCCGGTATAAAAGTAGACTATGGCTCCGAAGACGTAATGGCTGAAATTTTTGTTGTTACAATCTAATAGCCCAACTAACTTATCTGTGAACGAAATGCATCAACAGAAGGAGCCAGTGTCCCGCAGGGTGTTTGTTACTACTTATAACATTTTATACAAAGAAGCAAAAAGTAGCAGAGTAAGGCACTTGTTCTAATTTACGATGATCTACATTACATATGGGATGGTCATGGCTCCAGCTAAAATATATAGATTTACAAAATATATATACAATTCCTGTGCGCTCAACCATTTGTAATTATACACACAGCAGTACACATTATTTATACATAAACAAATGAATCGGGGCCCTCTGCTGCATATAGCTACATTTGTTACAAGAATGGGGAGACTTCCTGTTATGCAATACATTCCTCAAGGTTTGCAACAACCAGATAACGATTTGTTATAAAGTTTGTAAACTACAGGCACACAAAGTAAATAAGATGGAATGGAAATGACTTTGGCTCTCACGTAACAAGCACCAGCGGCTTGTATAAAGAGAACTCATACCACATATTACTGTACAGCTGTCTGCCACCACTGGGGCTTTACCAACAAAAAGACTACAGCCACCTACAGACGCAAGATTTTCATTGGTTTAGATCAACTTTGGTAATGCTGTTCGGTCTTGGGGAACTCCTGCGTTTGGATTGTGCGTTGGTGGCCAACGGCAACTCCTCCAGTGGTCATCAGATTTTGGACAACCTTACAGACAACTAAAAGATTCATTAATGTCCTGAAGCTGCCTATGCCAAGCGTTGTTGGCCCCAAAACTATGAAGGTCAGATATGACCTCAATCATGAACTGTGTCCATGGAACCCTGGTTGAGAATAGCTAGTTTAGATGATTCTGATGGGTCATCACAGGTAAAATCTTGGATCAGTACAGCTGTCCTCCAACTCCGTTTAGTGACTCGCCAGGCTGAATCATAATATCACCAATATGAATGACTGCTGTTTACAAATGAGGAGGACATGCCTCTAAAATCAAGGTTTTGTGGAACCCTAAAGGTTTCCTTCGGAGGTTGCTGGAGGATTCTTGAGGAATGAGAAGCTTGTGGCCCAGGTCAGTTACTGCTGACCCCAAGGATCTTTTTGGCCATTGGTAAGTGTTAGCTGTGGATATTGATATTAGTGTCAGGAGTTACCCAGGACCTTTTTAAAAGGCTTCACCATGTAAAAAAAAAAAATCTAAATCACCCCCATTCCAACAGAACAAAACAACGCTCGTTCATGTTACTGTCACGGCAAACAATCATAACCGGTTATTTCAATTGACAATTCAAGGGCCTTTAATCTTTAACCTGAATGACTGCTATGAGCAACTGAACTGAAGTACGACCCAAAGATTTTATAATACAAGTATACACAAACACACACATACATACATACATACATACAAGACTTCTTCCAAATATACTTGACTATAATATATATATATATATATATATATATTAGTAGAGTATATTTGGAAGAAGTCTTTCGACCAAGTGACTGATCTGCCTCCAACCATACAAATATTACCAGGAAAATTTATGTAGAGCTGAACCTAAAAAAACAAAACACATCTAACAAGCAATGTTGTGTCCTTGTCACTTCCAGTGAGCTGAACATTGTTATCTTTGCAGTGTAAACTACTTTACCAGGTAATTCAGATGAACACAAGGCAGGTATGTTTGAAATCCAGAGAAGGTGTTGACATAACACACTTCCTGTCCCTATATCTGCAGAAACAGCAGGTGAAAATAAATGGAAAAAAAAGCCATAAAACCTCCACCAGAAAGGTAAAGTGGGTCTAACTCAACTAACTAAGTGAGTTAAACTAAGTGGGTCTTCTCAAACAATGACAATGCCTGAGCACCAACTGATTTTATGTGTTGTGAAGTGACAACCAAAATATTTTAATAAACTTTGGTGAGAAACTGAAAATAACCCCGCAGCTATTGATAGGAAACGGACACAAACTCTTGGCCGTGACCTTGGTCACTTCCTGAGCACAAGAGGCTGCTGGGAAGAGCTAGGAGTGAGCTGAAGTAGGGAATTTGTTAATAGGATCTTCATTCCAACTTTATGAACTGTTCATCCAGGACAGCCGAGGTTAACGATGTCATAAGCCATAAAATAAACAAAAACCGAAACAAACACACATTAATAATGAGAGAAGATACAGACCTGAAAATCAAGATATTTCCAGGTGTTTTTCTTCCCCTCAAATACACCAAAATAGCTGCACCGTCATGATGTTTTTATTTCTGCTTCCTGTTTAATCAGGATGGCATTTGTCATCCCAACAAACGCATACACTGGGAAGGCTCATCTAAAAATGGAAGCTGGAAGCTTTCTGGAGCCCAAATTTTTCCAAAACATTTTTGGAGACCGGTAGTATCCCCTTTCAGAACTTAATTGCAGTCTGCGTCCTTTTTGGGGGAACATTTACTCACTTCCTGTGCAGGAGACCATAAAGGAAGTGAAAAACTCAGAATGAACTACATTTTTTGTGATGTGGTACATTTGGGAGGAGTACAATGTCTGGTGCTGCACATCCATTAAATATTAAATGAAAAAAAGAAAAAGAAAGCAGGAGTGGTTTGAAAGGGCCCATAGAAAGCCCCTCGCCTACATAGTTGCTGATTAAAAAAACAGATTGTGATACAAGTGGGCAGATAATGGAAACTCTGATGTTTGGCCAGTATGAGAGATAAGTGGTCCAACAGTGGGACAGGAAGGGAGGTTGCGGTACAGAAGAAAGTTTGAAATGATATTAGCACTTGAGATAGCTAAAGAGCTCTGGTTACCAAAAACAAGTATTTTAAATTATTACTTGTGTTTTTCCTTTCCATTGAGCTTGCAAGACCATTCAACGACTCCCAAAAAAGGTTGAGCTCCCTAGTACAGTAACTGTTGCTCACCCATGCCCCTTCCTGTCATGTAATAGCCTCTTCATCTCCGTGCACCCAACTGGTCTTGCTCACTTAACCCTTCTCTCCCTACAGTTATTTAGATGTCAGGTAAGAAACGACAAGTTTAAATTCAAGATGGCGGAACCTAGCCGTTATCTCAAGCCTTTTGGATGTCTACAGAAGGGAGGCTTTTACAAGAGAAATTGTAGGCGGGTGGTAGCCCCTGTTGGGATCCAACTCTTGAGAAACCACCCAAAAACCGCCGGGTGTTTGCTAAAAGAAGCTGGGGAAAACACTGAAATGGATAGAAATAGAAAAAAAGGTATCAGGAGGTTTTTGGCAGAGGGACATGCCTCCTTTGCCCTGCTCCTGGTGGTGTTCACTGTTCATACTGAACGGCACATGCGCCACTCAATGTAGAGCCTGGCCCTATTCTCGGCCGTGCCGGAAATGGATCTAAATTCCTAAGACAATGTAACTCCTGCGAATGTGAAGGAACTACATATTCAGCGGCTGCCCAATGGCCAATGATAGTGGTAGACTCAGAAGAGTTGGAAGGAAGATGGTGGTTCCGAGACGCAGCAGTGACAAAATCTATCATTGCACCAGGGTGCTAAGAAAAAGGTAGGTGCGTGCCAAGAATATTATAGCAAAAGCTCTCCCATGGTAATTTTATTAAGATTATTGGTGAAATTATTGGTCTGGAAACAGTCTCTTTAAATGTTAATATGCTTGCTAAAAAACAAAATCCTATGCTAAGATAAGCATAAAAGGGGTTGGAAGGAGAAAAAAACAAAAACAAAAACAAACAGTTATAAGTGATGCTTCCTTTTTGGCCATTGTATGTCATTGTACTGCCATATATCCAGCTGTCTCCTGAAATGGGTTAAGTATTGCCCTTGACATACACTTTTGCTTCACTTTCACTTGCAATTCTATTGCATAAACTCCTAATCAATTTACAAATCTTAACTCTTCGGTGAATCATTTAAAAGCCTTGTCTGACCTTGAAATGCTTAATTACTCCGATTTTGACCAGTCATAGCAATGGAAATGAAAGGGCTGACTGAACGCAGTGGAAAATTAAACCAGATGAACTGATAACGGAATGAAATCTGAAGAGTGAAATGCCATTATGTATGAAGGAGCTTCTAAAAAATTTGTAATGCAGGTGATTAATATTCATGAAGAATATAGAAATGAGTAAGCATGCTCAACTAATCTGTCAACTGTTCTCATATACCAAATTTTCCATCACCCGAACATTGCTCCATTCCCATCATTTGGATATTGGCATTAAAAATCCAATAAAATCCAGCAATTTGCAAATTTCATAGGGTATTCTTGCACACATTCTTTTATTTTACATTGTTTTATAGTACTATGTAGCACAAGCAGCTTGTGTGACTATGCCATTATTACAAAGGGTTACAGAGAATAACGTTAATGCTCTGTTATTGTTTTTCTACTTTCCTCAGATGTCTTTTGTTGCTCTGATGTCTTTTAAATATTCATATTCCTATTGAAATGACTGTGCTGATGAGTGCTGGGGAATTTGAGTGATTAGACAGAGAGACTAATCAACGGGGACCTGGAAACCTTTACACAGCCTAAAAAAAATTTCTGCCATTAAATATTCAGCATTGTGGAATCTTTGGAAACATTAGTGCTCCACTGTACACCTCTATATTCAAGTGATCGGAATTATACTCCGATGACAGCAATGTTATGGGGTATGCAGTACTGTAGGGGGGTTTTGTGCTATTAGTGTATTAGTTTGCTGTCCTATGCTAAGCAGAATTATACACTGCATTACAAATTTTAAAATAAACACTTTTTAGAATTATTTTTGTATACCGCACATGCACGGCATGGTGTACAGTCCCATCACGATTACATGCCAAGATGTAGTAGGACATGCATGAAAGTTATATCCCTTTAATTTGGACGTTGAAGATGTACGTCCTGTCCTGCTGCATCACTGAATGACATCTAATGAAAGCTTATGCTTCCTAAGGGGAGGTTACAGCAGGGACCTCCTACCCATCTTCATAGAATGAGCCATAATGTCTATAAAGTGCACATTTGTTGGTTCTGTCCCTGCAAAGGTTTATCAAAAGCAACCATGATCTAACTTCTGTTTTAGGCTGCAATATTTACCTACAACCCAGAGGTCTCTCCCTTGCAGTACCTATACTCTGCCAAAAGAGGCCCTTAATCTTTTGAGCTGAATGACTCCCAACACTCAGCCTGGACTTACTGGGATTGTAGGGTGTCACTGGACCAACCACTGAAGACATCTCAGTACTAAAGCAGAAAGTGTCACCAACATCATCACATTAGCTGCCGTATCTGCATCTATGGGGACGGGTTAACCTGAGAAGAAGGCAGACCCTGCTGGCATCATGTGATTACGTAACCTGGTGCTAAAATAGACAGCTTCTCTGGCTGGTGTTTCTTCTGAATCGCTGAGCCAGAGTAAGAATTCAGATAAGGTGTTCAGCTAGTTGCCATACAATTATCTGCATGCTTGTCTCAGATGTGTGACCGACTAATGAGCAATGAAAGCTTCCGTCTCTTAGTACAGGTCCCACTTACCTTATTGGCAGGATCATCAGGTATTCCAATAATAAAAGCTGTAGATGTACACATTAATGAATACATGTTCAAAGGACATTTAAATGTAAAAGCTGATATTAGTTGTTGAGTGGAGATCTAATCTAGGATTCCACATCAGCCAGGAACGGTCAGTGTTAACCTTGGTGTGCCCTGAAATGACATCATGGCCTCTTCTATAGTTGTGAGGTCAGTGCTTAGGAATGACAAGGCAGCACCTGGGTATGAGTAAGATTCTGGATCTGAGTCACTCCAGGAACAACTCTGGCCTGCCTATGATATGTAACAGAGCAACAGGTGATGAGACCAAAACAACACATAAAGAAAAAAGTGAAATTCTGAATTCTAATCAATCCATTAAGGCCTGTTATTCAAGCAGTATGTTAGACTTCCGATCAAACTGGAAAGTTTGCTGGTTCCCGTAGTTCCACAAAAGTGTGTAAAGCAGAATACACATTTTAATTAATATTTAGGTTCACATTAAAAAAAAAAGTCAATGAATGACTTTGAACAGTAGTACATTGTGCGTTATGGCTTGTCACGGAACACATTCCACCAGTCCAGCTCTCCGTGTAGACAATTGAATGGAATACTAGGGTGTATATGCCGGGTCTATTTACAGCTCCAGGTCCCATTGAGAACAATAGGAGCGGAGTCTACTTTCAAGGTGAAAGTAGACCTGTGTGGCTGTTTATACCAGAGAACCGTAGATGGGGTCCAGGTAGGAAATGACAACTACATTTCCTAAATTGGTACTATAGTTCTACACTTCAAAATTAAGATCAGGCAATCTATTAATTGCAGAAGGGACAGGAGATGTTTCTATCCAAAGTTTGCAATCTTCTTCTTGAATTACACTAGCCGATATTCCCTGGGGATGTGGAGAATGAATGAACTTTTTGCACATGCAAAGGACTTCATTATTTAGGCCTGGCCAATCAAGATGGTCAAAGGACCCAAAACCTGGAAGAAGATTAGGTGAAGATGACAATGCCCAGGATGGAGCATAGACAGGCATGTGCAATTAAAAAAGTGCGATCAGGCAGATAGGGTTATATTATTGCTGATGGGACATCGCCTGAAGTAAAAGACCTGCCTGGTAGATTTTTTTTTGAAAAGTTGGAAGATTTAGGTCCTAGGTTTGAATCTCGGTCAGGACACTACATGCATAGAGTTTCCAGGTTCTCCCTATGTTTGCATGGGTTTCATCTGGGTACTCTGGTTTCCTCCCACATTCCAAAATCATGCAGTTAGATTAATTGGCATTCCCCAAATTGACTTTAGACTGTAATAAAGACATATGATAGAGGTAGTGATTGTGAGCCCCTTTGAGGGACAGCTAGTGAGATGACTATGGGCATTGTAAGTGCTACATAATATGTCGGCGCTATATAAATACTGGATGGATGTGGGTGAGAGAAACAATGCTTTCATATTAAATGCTGTAGGTAAAACCATTGCACACCTGGCAATGATAACTCTGTCATGCCATCACATCTTGTGCTCAGGAATACCAGTGAGAATAGGATTGTTCTTTCATGAAGTGTGAAAATCAGATCTAATGCTTTGATAAGGAAAAGATGAAATGACCGCTAACTATTATACCAGGGCTTAATGGTAAAATCCACATACACTGTTCTGCCTGTTATAAGATTGTCCCTTGCAAGCAAAGGAGACTTGATTTTTCTCTGCTGTAGTCAAGCAACCTTTACAGGTCTTGTCCCTCCCCCTGGGGCAGTCACTTTCCTCTTTCCTCCTATTTGCAAGCTCCTTCTGATTGTAAGACGACAGACAAGTCTATCTGAATTTCTTCCGCATCTTGCATAGCACAAATATGTTTTATTAGGCATTTTAACACAAAACTGCATTAAGTTGCTATATATATATATATATATATATATACACACACATATTTATACATATATATTTACACACATACACACCTAGAGTTCAGCTTACTCTGATTAGTGTAACGTACACAATCTTATCAATAGACTTTGTTATTGTGCGTTCCTTGTAACAGACTACATACACTGCATTGCTGATAAACAAAAAGGTTTCCATTTGAAACACTAAAACTTAGAAGTGAAAGAGTGAAATGCTGCCATGGGCTCTACGCCCCTGCCCGTCCCACCCTGAGTCACCGTCCTATCATTTCGTCGGTGTTTCATTCGTTCCAGCTATGTGTTATGTTGACACACAGGGTGGAGAAATCCAGGCATGCTTCATAAACTGCGCTAGGCCACAACTCTGGCTGGTCTCCATGGCAACTGTCTCCAATAAACATGGACTTAATATATCCTACTCTAATATTTTCCAGGACATAACAGGAATCCCTCTATGTTTCCCACAGTTATTAGAAAAGATTTGTTTTGCCGAAATGATTATCCGTCAGCATTTTACATAACGGGTCGCTTGGGAAACAATGAAGTCCAAGTCAATGTACAAAACAAACTGTTTTCAACTTTTTGATACAGGGAGGGGGTGTGGGTATGGGTTTAAAAACATATGCAAGGTTTAAATCTGTCTGGGACCCCACTGCAGGGATTATCCCTCCTTTCCTGTCCCTGTGACAGGTGGGGTTGTCACCAGGACAGGAAGAAAGAGATGGCAATAAAATTTCTAACCCTTAAATACTTCACTAAGCCATTAACCTAAAAAGAAAGTACTTTTAGATGTACTGTTTTTTTGGCATGTTAGATAAAATTGCCCTCTTTAAAGAACTTTTGGTCTCTATTTAATTTGGGTAATAAAATAGCCATCCCCCCCCCCCCCTCCCACCAACCATCGTGGTAACTTCCATTGACCACTAGTCACTGCAGGACACTATGGGGGCATGGAAGGGATCAATGGAAGAAACCACAGTGGTCAGCGGGGGTGACACCTTTATACACCTGGACTTGTACAGCATGATTAATGCCAAAAAAGTTGCATTTTATTACACTATGAGGCTTACTTGGTAAAACAGCTCCAAGACATGCAGGACAATTACGATCAGATCATTCAGCACCAACATTTTTAATACCAAACTATTTGTCATCAGACAAAATTTCACAGTTACATACTTTGTCCTCAGCTAACATGATTAACTGGTTTTTACCACGTAGTTTTCCATTAAAGGTTCACATGAAAGCTTTTGCAGAACCTAAAAGTAGACACTCGCCATTCCTGTGTGCGCACACCTTGTTTAATCATCCCAAAAAACACCTGACCTGGCGAGTTGTATTTGCCAATAATGGCTGGCAAGACACAGGTAGGAGGCCACCATCGTGATTTCCAAAATGCCAGTGTTGGAATATAATGAGACCCTGTTTTAAGATCATTTAGAAAAAAAAAAAATCTTTCCATTTGTTATGTGTATTTAACATATTTTGTGTATGTTATTTCTTTTTTAAAGCCATGCTTGTGTAGACTTCGAAAAGTCCTGAGACTGCTGTTGTGTGCCGCCATCTTGGGTATGATGTCACCAGAAACAGAAGAATCATAGTTGTCAGCTGACACAATATAAAAGCCTAGATCAAACTTTTTACCCCTGAGGATAAATGATGGGAATGAGGGAAATTATTTTCTGGTCTAGGGGAACACCTCTTAAAAGCATAAGAGGTCAAAAAAATATATAGTGGTGGTTAGTGGAAAGAAATGCCTCCCTTACAGAAAGCTTTGTTTTCATTCTCTGCCAAAGAGCATTGGCCATAAAACAATGGGGTCACCTCACGAGGGTCAATCAGGAACCCCTAGCAACCTCTGGAGAAACCCAAAAGTTGTGAAACTGCTGTTTATGCCACCAGAAACAGTAGGCTCATAGCTGTCAGCTGACAATCTATAGCAGCTTTTCTTTTACCCCTGAGGAACTCTTAAAACGATTTTCACGTTTAGGGGAACCCCTACTAAAACTACAGGAAGTGAACAGAAAAAATAACACATTGGTGGGTCAGTGGAAAGAATGCACCCTTTAGAGATAAAGCTAAAAAGTTGTGGTTTCATGTTACGGACTCAGCCAAGTGGCATTGGTCATGAAACTATGGTGTCACCATCACATGGAAGGTCAATCAAGCAAAGATCAAGGAACCCATAGCAACTTCTCAAGTCAACGGAAAAAATATACCTTGCATTGGTGGTCAGTGAAAAGCATTCCCACTTACAGAATGCAAATGAGATTTGACTTCATGCCAGAGGTTCTGGCAAGTGGTATTGGCTATAAAAGTATGGGGTCACCATCACATGGAAGGTCAATCAGGCAAAGCTCAAGGAACCCTTCATAACCTCTGGAAGAACCCAAAAGAAACTGCTGCTGGGTGCCACCATTTTGGATAGGATATAATCAGAACCAGAAGAGCCTAACCTATTAGCTGACACTCTATAGGCAGGTTTTCTCAAACTTTTTACCTCTGAGAAACGCTTGAAATGATTTTCAGGTCTAGGGGAACCTCTACTAAAACCATAAAGAGGTCAATGAAAAAAAAAAAAGTTATATTGGTGGTCAGTGGACAGAATGCCCCTCTTACAGAATGCTAATGGAATTTGGCTTCATGCTTCAGGCTCTGCCAAGTGGCATTGGCCATGAAACTATGGCAACCTCCGGAGGAACCCAAAAGTCCTAAAAACTGCTACTGGGTGCAACCATCTTGGATAGAATGTCACCAGAAACAGAAGGCTTATAGCAGTTAGCTGACACTCTATAGCAGCCTTTCTCAACCTTTTTACCTCTGAGGAACCCTTGAAAATATGGTGTTACCATCACATGTAAGGTCAATTAACCAAAGCTCAAAAACCCTGGCTAAGAATGGCTTCTCTTTAGTATCCCTCTTTTCTCTTTTCACAGCAGATACATAAGAGGAATTGTAGAGAAGGAACGAACGGGTTGGTGGAGCTGGAGCAACACAGACGTTGGGTAAACATTCCCAGAAGAGCAGAGGGCCATGTAAGAAAGGAGGGAGGTGTGGTAGGTAAATGACTCTTCCTGGAATGGCTGCAGTTTCCAGCATGTTCAAACGCACACTGCTAGTCATTAAATAATCAATTGTGAAAAGGAAAAACACTGTAATGTAAAGGAGAGCTAGGACATGCCTGCCATGCCATCCAGAATATAGTCTTCTGTCATTGTGTGCATATAAAGCATTAGACACAGAGCTTACATCCACCCAAGGCCCACAGGGACAAAGGTTTTTTATATTACGGTATGTCAACATTCTTTAATATTGCTGCAGGCCTCTCCGCACCTCCCCCATATTTGTGTTGCATGGAGTTTAGATATCATCAGATCATTGTGTTGTCACACCTTCCAATCCCAGTGTCATTTCCCCAGCTGTAGACACTAATAAAAATGTCAAAGCGTACAGGAACTTTTCACTGGTTAGATATGTGGTAGATCCCAGGTGACTTATCAGTCCCTGTGCTGGGAAAATCTGATAAATTGACAGCACAGGACAGGCTTGAGCTACAACGCCATACAAAAAGTATCAGGAGCAGAGAAAGTTAAATCAAGTCATGGATTTTGTTATCACTATATGCACAATATGCATTGTTCAGATTTCCAAAATAGTTTACTTTCAAGCAAACCTGTGCAGAGCAAAGAAATAAATAGGACACAGTAGCGGCATATGGGTGTAGTGAGAAGAACCAATAAGTTCTGCTGGAGACATGAAATAGAATGTGCAAGAATATTTTATGTTGGGACATTCAGAGTTGGCAACTGTACCAAGTTCTTTTGCAAATCACTAGGCCGAAGAATCATCACATGACCAAGTTAGCAACGTCACCGCTCCCGCTAACGATCCAATGCCAGCCAACAATTTTAACATTGGAAGCAATGGAGGAAAAAGTGGTAGAAGAAGAAGAATTTTCCAAGGCTTAGAAACACATTTTGCATTGAATGGGCAGTTTCCTTTAAAAGGGACACTGTACCCAGAACAATAATTTCATATGACTGTATGTGCAGGTAACAAATTTTAGATATGTCCACATGATGCCTCCATGATTAAAAAGGGAAAGCCAGCTAGGGAGGGAATAACTAGAGGATGCTGAATACTCAAGAAACAGGAAATAAAATGGGGTTTATCTGACTTGCTGCAGCTTCTAATCCACATTGGAAAGCTGACAGTGTGCAGTGAACTCAGAGCAACTAACCTCAGACCCGGACAGAAGTATGCACCACTGTGCAAGACTGAAATGAAGGCCAGAGGACAGCTTTAACATATTTGTTCACAAAAAGACATAACACAAAGTATGCAGTTCTCTTGGGAATACTATGGAACACCACAATGCAGTATACCACAACATTATGCATATGCAAAACCACAACAATACATATGTATACTGCAAACAGCCGTTACTCTAAGCCTGGTTAGGTCTAGTTTGTTGCTATTTGGGAATTTCCTGTATGAAACAGATTTTACTGTCATGCAAGACTACTGGATGGTTTTAAGGATGTGAAACAAGACACTTTTTTACTACGATTAATTTCTTCAATATGATTTTTGAGCAAAGAAAAGTCCAGAGCACTGTAAAATTCTGCAACATTTTACTAACCTCTAAACTGAAAGCAATCAATTTCTAATAAACATTATCAAAAAATATAAACTCAAACAAACATCAGAAAAGCAAAAAAGATTATAAAAAAGACAGAACCGCTAAGCTAGTGTCTGGGCACCCCTGGACACCTTTGAGAGGAGAAGAAACCACAATCACTGCTGGGCAGAACTGTGACATAGCTCTGCCAAAAGCAATCTACAGTTACCATTCGTTTTTCAAACATGAATAGAGAAAATAGATTGGCATGCTCAAATCTCCAACTTAGGCTCCAAATTAGGCTGCTTAGCAGAGAGAACGCCAAATTTCAGAGCTCTATAGGCCCACCTAATTTTTTTATATTTTTAACACGTGTTTTTCCCAGACCCTTTTAGCTGGGCGCACCACCCGGCACTTTTCAGTAACCACCCAGCTGTTTTTAGTTGGTTACTGAAGAGTTGGGTCACAATACAGGGGCTGCCGCCTGACTACAGCTTCTTCCCACCCAGCTCGAAAAAGTTTCTGAACACTGTAACATTAAAAAATAGAAAACCATATTATTCAGATTTTCTCATGAAAGCAGCAACATTTTTAGCAGGTGATTTCATATCTTCCTGGTATTGTCCTGGTACTCCATCTTGGAGCTACTGAAAGTTTTTGTTCGGGCTTTGACTTTCTAAAAGTTGAATATGTGCATACGACTATGGCGCATACATATACTGTATATGACCCCCTAACGCCATGGTTAGCACATGGGGATTCCAATTTACTGGTCACAATTCAATTCAGTGTTGAATTGAAAGAAAGAAAAAGCTACGTGTACCCCATTAGCTAAAAAAATATGTTTAATTAAGGGGCCCTGGCAAAAAAAGGGTGTGAAAATTGGCTAGCTAACGACACTTCGGCTTAGCCAAGCATACTTCTACAGAATTCAGCTTTACTTTAAAGTAAATCTTTTCTTTCTCCATTCAAGTCAGCTGTAGGTTATGCCCCTTTGCCACTGAAATGTTCACATTTATTTCCCGTCACCACATTGGCCATCCAGAGCTCCCTATAAAACTTAATGTGTTTGAGGTTACACAAAGGTAATGGTGCACCTCTTACAGTGCTCAACCCAGAAATTTTTTTAAGCCGGATGGGAAGAAATTGTAGGTGGGTGGCAGCCCATGTATTGTGACCAAACTCTTTAGTAACCACCCAAAAACAGCCGGGTGGTTGGTGAAAAGTGCCGGGTGGTGCACCCACCTAAAAGGGCCTGGGGAGAACCCTGCCTTAACTGAATTTGATAAGACTAGGGGGTCTATTTATAAATTAGTGAATCCGACATTACCAGGTGGAGAATCTGCAGTAATTCATTCTCCACCTGGGAATGTCAAGTTCGCCGCTTTATAAATGGATCCCTAGGAGTTAGTGATAGGTCACTCCGCACCCAGCTATTATGGGAGAAATTTTCATGCTCTTCATACCTGGCGGTAATATGAATAGTATGGGGTTTGTGCAGCAAACAGGGCAGTGGGGTGCACAGGCAATGTATACAGGGGCAGGCTACCCATGAAGCTCGTACTTTGTCCTGATTGGGTAAAACCAATAGGAATGCTGGCAGATATTATTAAACAGTATTGATATAGCGCCCACATATTTTGCAGCACTGTACATTTAATAGGGTTGCAAATGACAGACAGACAGGGGGAGGAGAAGACCCTGCCCAGAAAAGCTTACAGTCCAAGGTATGGAAGTAAAAATGCCTCTTCCAGCAAAACATACACCACAAACATTTTAAAACCGGAAAACGTTAAAGTAATAAATAAGTTGGCTGCCTCTTCACTTAGCACTGCAAAGGTTAAATGCGACACAAGTAGCTGTAATGTGTTTGTTTGGCGGAGATGGTGTTAGGAGGCACACCCGGGCCCCATCTACGTAATAAGTTGTGATTCAGGGCTTCCAGCCACCATTCTTATGAGCCATCCTGTACGGATCGGCTAAATATAGCCAGAACTTTTTACCCAGGCCAGCGAGCTGACTCTGTCATTCACAGGCTGTGTGTTAGTGTTGAGTTCACTGCCTACTCCGTCAATAGTACACACACACGACAGAGAAAGGAAAAGCTTCAAGAGACCGTGCCAAGAAAGGTGGCAACCCAAACATAACCAGTCATTCCTTCCAGGTCACAGATGGAGAGACATGGTCATTAGACAACAAAGTCACCAGGGAGACATAGATATGCTTCCTTCCTTTCCATGCTGACCAAATCCCCATTCCCAGAATGTATATTCTATGTAAAGTGCTTCATTGTGATATCCGTATTTTTAAAATTTGTGTATGGCAAAGCAGCAGCTACTCACATTCTAAGGCTATCTTGTAACTAGCAGTGGGGATGCGGTGTGGTTACCACTTCCTCACGTCACCGGACCGCTGCCTTGTGGAAGACGCTACATGCAGTGTGTATCCATGGCAGCCTAATAGAGAAAGAATGGGGGTGGCATGGAGCAGTTCCAATCTGCAAACGCTGGTACTTTAAGAACCAGAGGCAAAATGCAAGCTGCTAGAAACCACATGGGAACACTTGCCGTGATTTTGAACCTTTCTTGTTTTCTAATGAGGTGGAAAGTGTTAGGCAACTGGACGGAGATCGACCACCAAATGAGATTTTGCTGTCTTTAGCTATAGCGGTAAGCAGTTCTTGACATCCACCAGTGAACAGTAGCGCCCCATACTATTACAACACAGCTCTCTTCATTGTTATAGTAAATATCGGGGAGCAAAAAGGAACCCCACTGTGCCAGAACTGTTTAATCATTAGGAAAAAAGAGCATTGCCAATTGAAAATATATAGGACCCAGAAGAATGCGTGTCTGACCTCTACAGAGAGACCACAGCTTCTACAAACATGATCAAGGGCCCCAGTCTGCATCAGCTAGCAAAGGACTGGCTTTTTCTAAGTTTCTGCTTGTTTTGGTGCACCTGGAATGGATTTAGCTGGTTTAAACTCAAGGCTCAGTTTTTGGTTGAAATTCCTTTTTCTTGAATGAACTGTAGGAATAGGGAAATGGTGTTTAGAAATTCAATTGCCTAAAGCAAAAGTTACTCATTTGTTTTTTGAATAATTACAGACAGCAAGATTGTTCTGTCAATCATTCTTTCCTGCTTGAGTCGTGCAACTTCTATGACCATGGTAGAAATGGGCCATCCAAGAGACTAAAGCCAGAACACAGGAAAAAGATAGAAGTGCCGTGACCAAGCATAGCCATCCTATTGTGTGATACTTCCCCCACCTCCTAGATTGTAAGCTCTTCGGGGCAGAGTCCTTTCCTCCAGTGTCATTATCTTTACCTGTCTGTCATATGCAACCCCTATTTATTGTACAGCGCGGGTACTATGTTGGCGCTTTACAAATCCAGTTTATTAATAATAATATTAACAATATTATTAGCATGGACATTTCAGCGCTACAGAAATTATTTGCCAGGCAAGCCCCCTATAATGTGCAAATATGCAGATCATACTGGCATGCTATGGCCAAAACCTCATGGGGACCCCAAAACTTCTGGAGCTTACTACTACTGTAACCAAAAAAATATAAGCTATTTCCCGCTTTAAAGGAGTATGTTAGCTCTTGCACAGCTTATTTTCAGTTTAGCAACAGAATCACTTTAAATGCCAACCAAATATTCGTTTTAGAACCCAACCAACAAATGCCAAGAGAACACCAACTGGCTTTTAGTTAGAATGCAAATGAAAGTTTTTACTTTTGGGTACGTAAAGCCTCTTGTGATTATTTATGGTAGTGTATATATGAAGAAGTATCCTCAAGAACAATTTTTACACTGTCCCCAAACAACGTGGGGTAGAAAAAAAACATTATTATTCATTGTATAGAAGATCTCTATGCATAGAGGCCAAGGCATGACAAGTAATAAATTCCTGCAGTGTTTGCACTGAGCTATGGCAGAAGCTTGTCTCTATGTACAGAAGGAGTTGGTCTGGCATTGTCAGCCGCAAAGTTGTTTAATGTAGCACATAGTTGCAAACTTTCCTTGCAACTTGTAAAGTTTTTTATGCTAGAGTAGGCGAGTGTGATGACCATTTCAAGGGTCATTCCACCAAATATATCATTTTTGGTACACTATGTAGAGCTAAATGACTTGATTTTTGTATCTCAGACTGCGGGGTGAAACTTTTTTTTTTGTTCACATTGCTGTACCACTGGAATCATTTCTCTTTTCTTCCTGTCTCAAAGAAAAAGGAAGTTAGAGGAAATCTCACAACGCCAGGGCAAATTCTTTTTTGGCAGATGACCCTATTAGAGATTTTCCCAACACTTAATTTTCTGGAGACAACTTAAAATTATTGAATTTCTCAGTACAAAGAGAGGGGTAAATCTAACCAGGTTTTGTTTTGTCAAATGACCATAAATGTATTGCAGGATAACAAATGTCTTTCTGCACAGATAAAGACGGGAATAGCAGAGGAACATCGGCAGGTCATCTGATGTCGTGCTTAGCTTCGCCCACAAACCAGGGCCATGCAATGTATAAAATATTTATGTAATCTGGATTAAAAAGTATTTCTGCTTTTCATGAATGGACTGTCTATGTTCCCAATCTAAAGTATAAGGGTTTACATATATTTAAAAAGTCATGCGGTAACACACCATCTTTGAAAAGGAACCACAAGTTTCAAATGCAGTACTTGAACGAAGTGAAAGTAGGAGACTAAACAAAATACCGCTTCTCTTGCATGCATCTTACATGGGTGTCAATAGTGTTGTTTAACACATAAGCTGCTCTTATTTTTTTTTTATTTTTTTTTAAGTGAAATAGTCTGAGCTTCTATTGCATAACTTAAACTTTCTTTTCTTCATTCACACCTATTATTATTTTTACACAGTATTTATTTAGCACCAACATATGCCGTGCTGTACAAAGTCCATAGTCATGTCAGTAGCTGTCTTTTAAAGAGGCTCCCAATCTAAAGCTACGTACACACTTCCAATTATTATCGTTGGAAAACGAACGACGAACAATCCTGCACGATATCTACGAACGATCGTATAGCACCGATCCTGCACATAGAGATAACGTCACGATCGTTCGTAGATATTGTACACACAATAGATACGATCGTTTGAACGATAGAGGAACTATGTGCACGACAGGAAAGTGAACGAACGTTCGTTCATTACGCATGCTCTGAACATGGACGATCAACGAACGACCGTACACACGAACGATGTTCAACGATCGTCGTCCAATCCGATCCGCCGGTCCGGTCGTTCGCTTCCAACGAGTTTCCTCGTTAGTCGGCGTCGTTGGTTACTTTTTTACAAACGATTTTTTGCCCAAATCGATCGTTCGTCGTTCGATTGGAACGATAAAAATTGGAAGTGTGTACGCACCTTAATGTCCCTACCATAGTCATATGTCTTTAACACAGTCAAAGGTCAAATTGGGGGGGAAGCCAATTAACCTAACTGCATGTTTTTGGAATGTGGGAGGAAACTGGAGTACCCGGAGGAAACCCACACAAACACTGGCTGAGATTGGAACCTGGGACCCAGCACTGCAAATGCCAGAGTGCTAACCACTGAGCCACCGTGATGCACCATGATCCATTATTTACTCACTAGCCAAACAAAGAAGCTTAAAAACCCTGCACCCGAGGCGCCATAAAACCTTCATACACAAAGCTACCGTTTATATAAGATAACGTAGTTATGGCATGTTGCAAATATAGATACAAACAATTCTATTTTGAGATGTAAACCGCTGTGTCACAGGAAGCCATAGAAATATTTGTTTATACCTCAGTTCTCCATTGTTACCAAAAGCCCTTTATATTAGGTAAGACATTTTAGGAAAGTACCAGAGCAAGAAATTTGCAGGATTCCCGGAAATCATATTATTCTGAAATCCACCATAACGATCTGACTACTCTAAAAATCTGGCATGCGGAGAGGATACAGAACAAAAAAGCTGACCAGTGTTTAGGCCAACAATGATGCATTTTCCTTGCTCTGACGTTGCAGACATTTTTTGGAAATCGTAGCTCCCAGAACAATGAAAATCCAAATCAAATGAGAACATACAGGTGTGAGGAGTACATGTTACAACAGCAGCTTGGTCACTTGTTTTCCAGATGTTGGAACCAGGGTTGGACTGGGCCACCAAAACCTTGGGTGGGCTCTAGTTTTTACCTCAAAATTAGATGTTTGTATTCCTTGAAGGGCCCCCAATGACCAGAAATTTATGTGTTCTGGTGGGCCTCATTTCACCAATCCAACCCTGGTTGGCACACAATGCTACATGTCTGTTATAGAAATGGCTTGAAAGGGAAATGCCAGCCAGAAAGCCGACATAACATACAGTTGTCCTACCTGCCTTTTGAAGCAAAACTAAAGACCCATCAAGAATGTTACACTAGGGCAGCCTTGGTACATCAAAATATTAACTGGTGGTGCAATGGCATGAGAATTACCATACCAAGCTTAGAAGTTGCTGTAGGGCCCTAAGCCAAGAAGAAGCCCACGGAGATGTGACATCCTTAATATCCAAAATATTGCTAAGGGGCTCTGTGATTTCTAGCTTTGTCACTGTCCTGTCCAGAGCTTTTTTATTGTTGTGGTTTTGTCTACAACACCTAGCAGTGTTTCTAAACCAGGGTTCATCAATAGGTTTGCTAGGGGCAATGAGCAATTTGTGCCTCTTAAATGGGTTTAAGTGACTCCAACGTTCTTTTTGGCTATCTTTAAGAGTGGAGTGGGTTCAGCAATGGATAACCCAGTCTGACAACATTGTTTGAGCTTGAGAGAAGTGTTGTCAGCTCAAACGGCACCTTAAGACCTCCCTGAACTTTTCGTAGAATTGGCAGATATTTTTTGAGACTTGTAGCATTTTTAAAAAGACCAAACCCAGAAAATAGGACACACCAAGCAAACAGGATGTCCCGTATTACCCCTCGTTTTTAATTCAGCGTCCTAATTTCTTGAGGTCCTGACGGCTTACTTATCGACTGCAGCCGTTTCCTGATTTAGACAGAAGGAATTATTAAGAAGGGAAGCAGGATATTACTGCTCACGCTGTGAAAACACAACTAGTCCAAAGCAGATAAACAGAAAAGCCTCTCGGACATTCGTCTACTCCTAGGTCAATCCTCGTCTGGAACAAGTTCTTGTAGGGAGCAATTACAGAACAATTGTTATTTGTGGGTAATGGATATAACGCTGATTAATAATTCATAATCACAAACTGATCTGCACTGCGTCTCTATAGATGCAGCGTCTATAAACTTTCATGAAATAAATGAACTAGAAAAAGCTATAAATCGGAAACGACATACCCTGTGAAAAAGGAAAAAATACCAGGGTAAGGATTTATTCTTCACACTACAGACATCCAGCCTTGATAATAACTGTGTTGCCCATTGCACCAAAAGTTTATTTTCATTATTTATATCATGTTTTATCGACGCATTTATAAGGAGCCACATAATGTTACTCTGCTGGTTCCTCCTGCTGACCACCATGTGTTCTGTAAAGTCAAAGAAGTCAGCAGGAGGACCAAGTGAGAACCTCAGGAACAAGACTGCGGTTGGCTAATGTCTACTAAATTGCAGGGCCAATAGAAGAAATAGTGATATAGCATCTTCTTCTAGAGTTATATCTGGGTAACCACCCAGAAATAATTTTTAGCCTGGCTCCTGTATAACTGTATTGGTAACCACCCAAAAACAGCCAGGTGGTTTCTGAAAAGTGCAGGATGGTGCACCCAGTTAAAGAGGCTGGGGAGATCACTTTCGTATAGGGTCAGGGTCACATTAAAAGCAAGCCCTTCAAAAGCTATGTATGAATCACAAGAGACAAACGTTTCTGTTCATCTTGAGTGAAATCTGATGTTTATAGTGGTTCCCCGACATTGATTATCATTCTGCTACAACAGAATGACTGATTGGGAACGACCGCTGTTCACTCTAATGGAGGAGAGCACAGCAGGTTGCTGCTCACCCTTCCTCCATGGAACAGAATGGCACAGTGTGTACATGACGGGGTCACCGCACATACCATTATAAATGAGTGCTGATCTTTTTTTAGCATGTCCCCCCTATAATGTTCATAGCCAAGCAGTAACTGTGCGGTCCAAGATACAGACAGATGCTACAGAGGGACATTTCAATCTGTATATATAATAAGATTATAAAAGTAATGACACTACAAGCAATAAAAAACATAAAAAAGTATATTTAACACCCAGTTTTTCCCCATTTACAATAGCAGAGGGTGTGTTAAATGTCTGAATTTTGATCTACGATCTACTAGGGCAGAGCACTTTTTTTTTTTTAAATGTCACAAATTGTCCCCTGACATCAGATGATTTATCATATCCTTGATCTTGTATAGGCGTAGAACCCCTGAGCCGACCTTGCACGCCTAGGTGTCAGGATTCCAACCGGCTGCAAAATTCTGCAGACCGACCTTAAATCTTCAAAACCCCCACAATGCAGCCTGCTCGGGGACATGGAAAACACGTTAAGCGCAGAAACACCAGAAAGCCTAATATGGTATTGCTTGCTGATCCAGCGTGGATTTCCATAGGGAGAAATTGGGGTTTCCAAGGACACGCAAGCAGCAAAGTACCAGATGGTTCAGATTATAGGCATGGACTACGGATCTCACAAGACAGGAAATAAGTCCATACATTGTAATAAAAAAAAAAAAAAAAAAAGTGAATGCAATATACTAAATTTAAAACTTATTTTGAGAGCTCTGCAAAAGCATTGCTCTTGATGTGCCCTGCCTTTGCCGATCATCAATCTGTATATACTGGCTTAAGTTCCAAGCCCAGCTTTAAATCGTTATCAAAGGTTAGCCGAAGGGCAGCCATGTTGTTCTCTAATCTGTGCACAGCTGCAGGATTAGGCTATGTTCAGGCGTACAGTTAGTGACAACGGTACGGCTTTGGGTAACCATTGTTGCCAGTCCATAACCTCTCCAATGCCCTGATCATCATCAAGCAGAACTACAGTTCCAATTTTACAATCTTTTGTCGACCAGGCATGTCTCTACTGCAATAATCCCCCCTACATGTCTGATCACTCAAAAAAAGCTGATAATGCACTTCCCCTGCACTTGGTGGGACTGAAAGAGCGGGTTACGTCAACCCAGCACAGCCAATCAAGATGGACGGAAAATCAAATCAAGAACAGAAGGAGGAAGGAGATGGCAGTAACCTGCGACAGAACAAGGAAAGGCGAATATAGCGGGTGTAGTTGCACATTTAAACCAAAAGGTATCCATGAAATCCCTTTTTTTGGCGGTGTGATTTTTCATTCTTCTCAGGGAAGTTTGCTGCTCACACTGCATCTTTAGACTTATCTTTATAGGAAATAAGTGGCAAAAATACTACCTGATGCCTAGAACTAGAAAATCAGCAACTAAAAGCAGTTAACAATGTGGTTGACCAAGGCTCATATGAACTCCACTTTAATTGTTCAGTAAATAATGGATTTATTGCATAGAGCTGGCCATTGATATTGGAGGGCATGTTGAAAGCTGCCAGCTGGACTACAATCAGGAACATATGACTTGATCAAGTTTGGTCCCCAGGTAGAGGGGTATGGATGCCACTGGCATTTACTGGTGGGTAACAATAGCAATTAGGTAATTTTCTCAACCATATCTGCAGGTCCAGCAGACAGAGTCTGGTGGTTGGGGGCTTCCCATGGACATGAGGATGTCACACAACAAGGTGAAAAGTGGTCAAATCAGGTGACTCATTTCCTACATTCGTTTATCAAACTATTATAATGTACTTTTTGCGTTGCTTTTCCAAAAGTATAATAGTTTCACTTTTTCCCTCTTTATTTAACTTGTCAGCGGCTTGGGAAAATGCAGTTATTAGCGACTTTCAAGATGTTGCAATAATGCAAAGAGCAGATGAGCATCCTGCAATACTGTGGTCTTGTCACTGAAGTCTCCTTCAAGTCAGAAAGATTTCTCAGAAATGACCATGAATAACCTTAGCAGTGGGAGAAAAAAAAAGGAACAGCCCTATAATGCACTGGGACCAGACAGGCTTATTTCAGCAATTTAAGAAGACGGGATACAAATCACTGGTGGACGTGCATGATGTCCGATGACTCTTCATTATTTCAAGCAACGGTAGTACCCTGGTTACAATGTACACACAATCTTCTACACAGCTGAGGTATGTGTCCTCAGACATGGGATGAATGGCTGGATCTGGTAACTAGCCGGTGTTCACTAAGAGTTTGCAACATCTACAGACATGCTTTTTCAACCAATCATGCATGGTGGCTCAGTGGGTTAGCACACTAATCTTTGCAGCACTGGGTCCCAGGTTCGACTTTCAGCCAGTACACTATCTGCATGGAGTTTGTATGTTCTCCCTGTGTTTGAGTGGTTTTCCTCAGGGTACTCCGGTTTCCTCCCACATCCCAAAAACATGCAGTAAGGTTAATTGGATCCCCCCAAATTGACCTTAGACTGTATCACTGACATATGACTATGGCAGGGACATTAGATTGTGAGCTCCTTTGAGGGACAGCTAGTGACTTTCTTTCACTGTCCATTCACTGAATGGGGGAGGGATAAGGTCTGTGCATGTTACTTAAAGCAGAATTGAACCTGTGATGCTCATCTGTCCCTGTTCCATCACATGGCACCGTCATCTTCTTCTCTTCCTGTAGACTCTTCAACTGTCTTGATTGGCCGTGCTGGGCCATGACGTGAGAGAGAACCTGGGATTGCCGGGTATTCTGCATGGGCAGCTCAGCTTCTTTTTTTTTTTTTTTAACAGATACCTATAACAATCAGGCAGGTAGAAGGGTTTTTTGCATAAGGGACATCGCCTGTCCCTTTCTGCAATATTGACTAACCTGTTCATGGATTTTTAAAACTGGAACTTTAGTTCTGCTTTAACTGCAGCAGAGAAAAATCAGTGCTTCCAGACAGGGCTATGCTGTGTGAATCTCCATGGGCAGATATAAAAATCTTTTGGCAGATGTATTCCATCTGTGTATTCCGCCATTTGCCTTACGTTCCGCATTAATGAAAACCAAAACAAAGGCAAAGTTGCTGCCCACACAATCAGCTTTTTATTTTTTCCCCAACATACACAAGGAAAATATTAATAGGTTGCCATAGACAGTAGCATAGCCATTTCGTTTTATTTGCTCTATTTTCCATACATAATAAGACCAACAATCAGATTTGCATTTAGCAAGCGTATCTAGTCATTGCCTCTGCAAGTCACTAATTGCCACAGTAAAAGAAAGTGTAATAAATCCAACTGGTGTCACCAGCTACAGCCCATAAAATGTACAAGAAAGGTCAGGAACTAACTCCTTTTCCTTCAGTGTGAATTTTGTTTCCTGTCCTCCATGTAGTTAGTCTCTGGTGGCTCTCTGCGGCCCTGATGATCGCTCCAGCTGGATGGCCGGGACAGTTACCAGAATCAGTATCACTGTCCGAAAAACGTCATTTAAACATACATTTAAACGGCAAAAAGTGCATTTTATAGGTCCACCGAGACTGTGGAAGGGTGTTGGTGTCTATATGTATAACATGTATTATGGTAAAGCACATGTTGCTATATATATATATATATATATATATATATATATATATATATACACACACACACACACACACACATACACACTATATCCGGAATTACGAAATGGTTCATATCTGTGCAAGTGTATTGTGCTGCATAGCTTAGGGGTATGTTGCAGCTCCATTGAGAACAAATGGCAACGCACAATGGGTTTTATGCGTTTCTGCAATACAATAGTGTGAATGCCACAAAGGGGTGGTGTTTTGTGTTCTACACAGTGTGAATAATACGAATGCGCCCTCTAACCCCTATGACAGTCCTATATATCGCTCAGGGATTATTGGTGCAATCTTTGTGTTGGGTGTCCAGCTCTGGAGATTGGGAGGAGCTGGAACACCCAAACATTCCAGGTGTAAAGCAACAACAAAGTTAGCAAATATGGCAAAATGATCTCACTGTTTCACTATCCATGGCATAAAAAAGGCAGAAGCCACTCAGTTCACCAGGCTCTTCCTGTTACCAAAATATTATCATTTGGATGGACCAACACTTCTATGGTACCAAAGTGGTGGTGCCATTATCCTTGTTAGATGTAATGAAAGGAGCTGGAACACCCAAATTCTCTAGGTACCGAAGAATAGAGCTGGAGATTATAGCAGAGAGGTCTCTCTGTTGCTTGTTGACTGTCTCAGATGCAAGAAGCAGATATATTCTACCAGGCTCCTCCTGCTACAGAAGTTTTACCATTTGGGTGGACTGATTTAAGGTGCCAGAGTGAAGGCACCTTGAAAAATTGGCAAACTTACAGGGCCTCGACCATCCATTTCCAACCAGGGTTCTTTGGAACCTAGGGTTTCTCCAGGGGTTGCTAGGTTCCTCAAAATCAAATCCCATTTGATGATGCCCGCACAGTTCTGAAGCCAACACCACTTGATAGAATCAGCTGCATGACTTTAGTGATGCTTATAGTTGTCTACAAAGGTAAACTATTACTACCACTGTAAAAGGGGTGATGTTTCCACTCCCCCCGCCCCTCACCAAATAAACTGGTTTTAGAAGAAGTTCCCTGAGACATTCAAATTATTTTATGGGTCTCCCAGTGGTAAGAAGTTGTTCTGACAAAAAGCAAATCCTTGTCCCCATTTTACATTGTCTAGGCCTGTAGATAGGTAGGTTGGTCGATTGGCTGTTTGGTTAGGAGCCATATATCATTGAACGATTCCCATCTGGGTGTTGAGGTGCCCAATTGAAAGTGAATAAAGAGCACTTTTAATGACGCAGTAATCTTTAGAGTTCCCATTATGAACCTGCAGAGAATCAACCAACTCTGATTTACAAAGGAAAAAGTACACTTTAAATGGCACTTCTAAAAGAAAACCTGCAAGCAGTTCAGAGACAATAACCCATATTATTCTGGGTTGAGCTGGGGAAGCCGTCTTTATATAGAACACTGTGCGTTGGTTACCTGCCTGATGTATTTATTTGATGGAATGCCAACAAAAAACCACAGTCTAACCAACCTAGACTTCAGTGACTTATCTCAAGTCTAAAGCAGAATCACTAGAAAAAAAAAAATTAAGTGGAAAAAAGGCAGGCTATATCAAAAGCATGTAATGTCATGTGAAAACTTTTCATTGTTGGTAGCCATCACAGTGTTCTCCCCAGCCCATTTTAGCTGGATGCGCCACCCGACACTTTTTATTATTATTATTATTAAACAGGATTTATATAGCGCCAACATATTACGCAGCGCTGTACATTAAATAGGGATTGCAAATGACAGACTAATACAGACAGTGATACAGGAGGAGAGAACCCTGCCCCAAAGAGCTTACAACTTTTCAGTAACCACCTGGCTGTTTTAAGGTGGGTACTTGAAGAGTTGGGTCATAATACAGGGCTGCCACCCACCTACAGTTTCATCCCACCCAGCTTAGAAAAAATTCTGGGTTTAACACTGCATCATGTGTGTCTGGTGCCTATGCACCCATATCCACAAGAACAGACCGGTAATGCAAAGAAACCTCTTTAAAGTCATGTCATTGACAAAAGATCTAAGACAAATATGGGAGCTGCCAATTTTGAATTCTGTTTTATATCCTGTTTGTAAATTCTGTGATGTATCCCTAATATTTATTCACATTAGCACAAGAAAAGATTGGGGTTCCAAGTACAGCAAGACACAGAAAACATAAAACTGAAAACAATGGGCACATGGTGGCTCAAGTGTCTGACACTTCCCCTTACAGCACAGGGGTTCCAGCGCACAGACAGGACAATATCAGCACAAAGGTTGCATGTTCTCCCCAATTCATGCGGATATCCTCTGGGCATTCTTGTTTCTGTTACACCTTCCGGATAACTAGGTCCCCTCAGAAATGGTTTTGCTGTTTATTTTCACACATGCCAAGAACAAAGTGCAACTCAGGCCGACTGCCTGCCTGGAGTGTAAGTCTAATAAAGAATAAAACTAAAAAAAAGTAAGACTACTAATATAGAATAAAACTAAAAAAAGTAAGATTACTGATAAAAAAAAAAGGTTCTAACTTACCAGACTGGTAGAGGTAGTCATTACTCTGCGCTCTGCTACTTTTATATATGTTGAGAAAAGCAGAGGGAACATTGCTTCTCTATCTGCTGACCAATCAATTGCTGGGGCAGGAAGATGACCAAGCTGTATTGCTTCTATGCAGTACAGAAACGTCTGGTCACTGTCTTGCTTGCTTGGTCTAGCAGGGCTGAATAGATTGCCAGAGAAGTCTACAAAACTTTTATTAAGGTAAACCGCTTCCATATGCTGTTTTCTCCCCAGTCCCTTTTAGCTGGGTGCACCGCCCAGCACTTTTCAGTAACCACCCGGCTGTTTTTGAATGGTTACTGAAGAGTTGGTTCACAATACAGGGGCTGCCACCCACCTACAGCTTCTTCCCACCCAGCTTAAAAAACAATCTGAGGAGAATGTATAATTGCATATCGGTTTAACATTAAAGTACATAGCACCATACAGTCTACATCACACACAATGCAACTTCAAGTTTCGGCTCATCTTCCAGGAAATGTACTGTAATACACATTTTTAGTTGTCTGGTATTTCAAACTATGCCTTGCAGAGACCTGGCTTCCATCACCATTCTAGCAATCCAGCGGTTTGATTCATACCCAAAAACTAAATGGTAGTTTTGTTACGTTCCAGAAAAAGAAAGATTTTCAGCAATGCAGCTCGCCATTAAACATAACATTCACCCTGTCGTCTGCAGGGAAAAATCTAAATACCTCGATCATGTTACAGCAGTGATAGAACACATCTGCTAGTAAAGCCAGATCACCTAGTAAAACAGCATACCATAGTAACAAACATCAAGTACTCCAAGGAACAGGGGGTTATGGCTAACCAGTTCCCAGAGCAGGGTAACAAAGAAGAAAGACATTTAAAGGTAAGGGAGTGTATTAACACCAAGCATATGTTTTAGCATTATTTTAAAGTTACAATTATGAATAGCTAAAACATTTATAGATAGAATAGGACAGTTATAAATCAAATTGTTGGCAATTTTAAACTTGCATTGATAACCTGCACATACAGTTTACAAGTCATTGATACAACATGATTCAATTAGACAATGATAGGATGTTTTTATTGGTCCTGCCCCCCTTAAACAGTCTGTGGTCTTTGAACATATAACTATACATATGGTTCCCTATAATATCAGTATATGAGAGAGAGCACCAAATATCTCATTAGCCCAACACGTTTCGCCTATTGGCTTCTTCAGGGGTATTTTGTTGAGAACATGTAGATGATCCTGTAAGCAAGATACAACACGATTCAATAAAAAATAATTCAGAATCATTACATTATTCTATTACTCCAGTGCATAAAAGATAGTGGACTGACATACCTACATTACATTATCAATACATATATATATATTGACACCTCATCCCACGATATACACTCACCCCTTTTTTTGTACATAAATATAACCTCGGTCTAAACTCCCTTCTTTATTGTTCTCTTGTTCTTGCTTACAGTATCAGCTAAATGTTCTCAACAAAATGCTCCTGAAGAAGCCAATAGGCGAAACGCGTCAGGTAATGGGACATTTGGTGCTCTCTCATATGCTGATATTATGGGGATATTTGTATAGTTTTATGATGAAAAGACTATTAAAGGGGGCAGGACCATTAATTACAACCTGGTTTCTAACTGAATCATGTTGTATCAATGACAGTAACCAGTTTGTGCAAATATCAATACAAATTTAAAACTGCCAACTAAGAAAAAAACCATTTCTTCTTTTCTGTTTTTGATTTATGAATTGTTAACTCACACAGCTGTGTGAGTGGGGTTTGGTCTATACTATATTACACTAATTGAGAGAAGTCTGTATCTCTTGTTCTAACGAATAGGGAAGTGTTAAAACTAATAGATTATTTTCTGCTGTGTCCCACTAAGGAGACCACCCTTCACTTCCTGTCCTGAAGGCGCAACAGGAAATCTTACTGAAATGTAGACAATTCTTATCTTGGTTGTTCCTGAAACAGTTATCGCCATGATTTTTTTTTTTTCACCTTTTGCAAAACATGGGAATTTCCTTCAACTTTTTGTTTTGATGACCATGGACACCAGGGCAAAATTAGAGTTAATCTCCCCCACAGAAGTCATAGATTTATTATAGTTCTATGTATTGGTGGGATGCAGAATAATTCAGTCTTTGAACATGTGTTGCAGTGCAGTGGCAATACACAAATATGCATTGTTGTAGAAATGCTGAATGTACCTTATTTGGCGCATTAGGCGGCCCTTTCAAGTAAGCTAGCAATGGGGTGAATAGGTCCTAAGGATGGCCTCCTAGATTGTAAGCTCCTTTGGGCAGGGTCCTCTCCTCCTGTGTAACTGTCTTTATCTGTCTGTCATTTGCAACCCCTATTTAATGTACAGCACTGCATAATATGTTGGTGCTATATAAATCCTTGAATGTAATGTACAATCCTAGTGCTACCAAGTATCCCTCTTCCCACTTATACTGTAATGGAACTTCCTAATGACCCTTCCAGGCAGACACTGAGAATAAAAGTATTTTTTTCCATGCAGCAGAACTTTCTAAAGCAACTTTGGAGAAAAGGAACCCTTTACATAATACTCCATCCAACCACCCTCCACCCAAAGGTAAATAATTAGGATTGATAGTTGTTTCCTTTAAATGCCGACATCCAGGAATCAACAGGTTAAAATTAGCTATTTGACGGATTGGTTACAGTAAACGTTCACCGGCCCCAACATTTACTTGTTACTGTTTAAGCAGAAAATGTTCCTGAGTCAGCGTTTTCCCAATCCGGCAACAAACACAGGCACAGCTTGTTTATGCATTCAAGAGTCCCATTGTATCAGCGGCAGAAAAATGCAACCCCGGACCTCATGAGGATTCTATGACAGCCCAGAAGAGAAAACACTTCATGTACGTTGTGACTCAACCTAATTCCCATGTTTATCAAACAGGGTTCTCTTCATTTTTATTGTGTACAGATCAGCAGCTTCCTTGGCACATTACAAAGCAGGTGTTAGGAATAATTTATACAAAATAAGAGTCAACCAAGGGACTCCCATGGGCAACTAGGCAAGCTCCGAGAGAACCTAGCGATCCACAAAACCTTGGTTGCAAAATGCTTGTTCAAAGTTAGCTTCAGAAGTACTCCCAGCACAATTAAAAGATGGTTACCAATGGACGCCCAAGTCAATGGACGCTCCGCTCCCACTTTTTTTTTTTTATGTAGACTTAGAGATACGAATTGGGAGATCTCTCTGCCATGGTTCCCGAGGATGTTTCTGCTCACCTAATAGTTTTGTGTGCCCCCACTCCTTCCTTTACTTTCCTCACAATAGCTAAAAAGTCAAGCAGGATGTCCCATAAATGGTGTTAAAGCAAGGAAATGAATGGCAGAGATCTCCACTAAGAGAGTCCCCAAGCGATAAGAAGCCATCAGTTGATTACAACCTCCAGTATGCACCAAAGAATGAACAATTAATATTGAGTAGAATTACTCGTTTAAAGTAGAACTGAGACCGTATGTCTATTCTGAAATGAAGGCTTCTTGTCTTCCCCATTGGAACCTCCTTCACATTGTACACCATGCTACATGGACAATGTATAAATCTGCCTGGTGGAAGATGAATAAAATTAATGCATTCATGGGAGTTATGTGATCCAACTCTAGTCAATTCTGGTAGAAGACTGAGACAATATTGGTGCCGATGATAGAGCTCAAGGAGGCCACATCATCAGAGTGGAAGGAATTCCATCAAGTCTACCAAAACATCTCAATGGCAAGAATATTTCGATGATGGCCCGTGCCTCCTACCTTCCATTCCTTCAAGAAAGGCAACCTTGGTACGACTGAACGCGACAAATGTGCAACCAAGAATTTTTTTTTAAGCGCAGTAGGAAGAATTTGTAGGTGAGTGTCCGCCCCTTTATTGTGACCCAACTGTTAAGTAACCACAAAAAAACAGCTAGGTGGTTACTAAAAAAGGCTGCGTGGCATGCCTAGCTAAAATGAGCAGGGAAGAACACCGTTATGTAACCATAGCTGTGTCCCAGTTCCCCGCTACATATATTTTATCCTCTCCTCCTTATGCAACTACAGGACTTAGAGGTGACAGAGGTCAGAGAAAGGAGTCTGCATGTACATTGCCATCTAACACCATCAGAACCGTCAACGTGCTTATGTAGGTTTATCACTAGAACAGGTCAAAAGGTAGAGCATATGGCCATCAAAGAGGAAGACACATTACCTCTACTCTGACCCTGGAATTAATAAAACCCAACAGGGTCACCTTAAATTACAACTCCACATTAAGGGCTCATTATGTAGGACTTCAGATGTTGATGGCAACACATCCTTGAAATGTATGAACTGATCATTAGATGACTGATCAGATGATCACTGCCTGACATATGTTTCCATATCATACATAGATCATCATATAGGATTATATAAGATTCAGCTTTAAATCACTTGTTAAGCACGGGCTAATGTATTAGGCTGAGGGGGCATTAGAAGCTATTAACTAAAATCACCTTGGATTTACATTACCGAAACTAAAGAACAAAAATGAGCCTCATCTATAAAACCAGAGAGGAAACAGGCGTTGCTGATAGCACCTAAAGCAGATAAAAGATTTTACATACACAGAAACATGAGTGTTGCTTAGGGGAATCACATAATTTTTATGTTCTCTATTCTTCATAAACAAGTCCCAGTACGCTTCATGTACTGAAGCTTCTGACACATTCATCTGTCATAAAGTCCCTCGTGTAAATAAAGGAAATGCAAAAGGTGAAAAGCCCACAGGGACAGTAATGTAACGTTTTGTTTAGCAAGATTATAGTTTGCAAGTCTGTATTTCCTAAGGGTATAACAAAGGCAAAATAAAATCTGAACATGTCATGTTGGTTAGATGGACATTCCAGCAACATTCCAAAAATTCTCTTGTGGAGCTCTCAGGATTGTAGGAGAGCTGGCTGCAGCCTCAAAGAAAGAATATAGTTGTGGCACAGAACAGCACGGACTTCCTTTATGGAGTATCTTCATATCCCCAGTGACCAGATTTAACAAGCCATCTGCCTTTGCAAACCTGAAAGAGGAACTGAGCTCTAGAAGGTGTGCCCATACACAAGGCAGGCAGACATGGTACTAGTTGATGTTTCTGCAATGCCAAACTAGTATGCCTGGTTCTGGGTACTAGTCACCAGCTTAGCTGATCTTCCAATACTTAGTTCTTCACCATGTCTCCATATGAAAGTGGCCACAAAGAGACAAGGCTTTGCTTCCTCATGTCAGAGCCTCCAGCAAGGAGAACAGCAGTGACACCATCAGATGCAGTCTTCTCCCTGGCCCCATTTAGCTGGGTGCACCACCCGGCACTTTTCAGTGACCACCCGGCTGTTTTTGGGTGGTTAGCGAAAAGTTTGGTCACAATACAGAAGGCTGCCACCCAGCCTATAAAAATTTTTGGGGAAAATACTGAAATGCTATTCCAAATCTCCTGCAAAAATGAAATAATGTGCCCTAGATGTCACACTGCAGATGAAGCTATGGGCACCGGAACATTTAGGCACATAACAGGATGTGCACTGAATATCAAGTTTTTTTTTCCTATTTTGCACTGTCTTCTGGCTTTGGAGGAGGCCAATAAAAAAGGTGGAACTTGCATATTTGGTGCATGATCCTCTTTAAAGTATATCTGAACTCAAAAACCAACATTGTATATGTTGCATCTTCCTATTCCCTAAATGACCGTAGATATGGTGCAGTGTTCTCCCCAGCCTCCTTTAGCTGGGTGCACCACCCAGTACTTTTCAATGACCTGGCTGTTTTTGGGTGGTTACTGAAGAGTTAGGTTACAATACAGGGGCTGCCACTCACCTACAATTTCTTACCAGCCAGCTTAGTATTAGAGATTCATACCAGAGATAGCTACAAAAGCTTTTAGTTTAATGTCCTCCTCCAATGCACTTATATTCTTACTATAATATGCAGCAAACCACAAATATTCTTAATTAAACCTAACGCTCAAAGTGGATCTTATGGATCATAATCTGCACTTCAATCAATAGGACACGACTGCAATACCAAATAATAATAATCAGAGAACAATAAGTACAACTATTTCTCAACATAAGCAAAATGCACTTTATATCCTTTGTGACCAAAAGATTGTATAGTTTCTGGATACCATGAGTATTTTTGGTGGTTCATGTCATTAGAGTCTATTGTTAATAAACATTAAAGCCGTGAGAACCATAGCATATAATATATATATATATATATATATATAGTACTAATACGACATCTATGTATTAGAGAAGACCGTAGTTCCTCTGTCAGCTATTTCTATGAATTCTACAAATATCCGCAGTGAATGTGACTTATATTACATAACAATGTCATTTCCTTTATGCATAACCAAGTCCCCATGAACAGGAATTCTATGCTTAAGTTTTTTTTCTGGCTTTTCTTTTGCTAATTTCCTTTTCTGCTTGGAAAGCAGCTGCTAATCTTGCAGAAGTTTATGCATATCAGGTAACAGCCCTGCAGCGTTTTACCATCCAAGACAGGTCAGCAATGCCACCATCACCTTTCCATTTACACCTCTTGTCACACTTGTTTTCAGCTCGCTGACTTTTCTGATTTAGAGGACAGTTAATGGAGCCAATTGACATCAAAAGAAGTCAAACTGTCCAGTAGAAGTTCCAAAGATGGAACACAGGAAGTGGTGGTGCAGGCCACATGTTTCAAATCACATTGTATATCCCCATCTTGATGCCTTTCAGGAAGAGCTGTTCCAGATAATGCGTACATACATGTGTTCTTTTTTTTTTTTTTTTAGAGAAAAACAGCTTAGAAAGTATAGCAAAGCTGCAAGGAATCTAAATGTGTGTGGAAACAAAGTAGTGTTCCCCCCGGCCCCTTTTAGCTGGGCGCACCACCCGGCACTTTTCAGTAACCACCCGGCTGTTATTGGCTGCTTACCGATGAGTTGGCTCACAATACAGGAGCTGCAACCCACCTAGAATTACTTCCAACCCAGCTTTAAAATTGTGGTTAAGAGTATACAAATATATATCCAAAGACGTCACGCTGCCACCATTGCCCTGCCTTCCTCCCTTTGTTCGTCCTGCTGTCATAACACACGTGCAACCAGCAAACCACGAGATCTAAAAGAAAATATGCTTTAATCAGACCAGGCCATCTTGCTCCATTACTCCATGGTCAAGTTCTAACCAGCGCTTGCCCATAGTAGGCTCTTTAGGCAGTGGACATGGGTGAGCATGGGCATCAAGATTGATCGTTCTCTACATGGAATTGGACCTGATGGGCTAACCGTCCCCATCAATGAGCCCAGGCCACCCTGATACCTGTTCACCAGTTGTCTTTCTTTGTTTTGGGAACCAACCACTCCATACTGATAACACTACACAGGATCTGCTATTTTTGAGATGGCTTGAACCAGTTGGCCAGTCATACCAATCTTGCCTTTGCCAAAGACACTCAGATCCTCAACCTTGTCCATTGGTCCTGCTTCTAAGAGCAGACTGATCATTTACCGTCTATTATATCAAAACCATCCAGTTAGGTTAATTGGCTCCCCCCTACAATTGGCCTTAGACTGTATTGATGACATATGACTATGGTAGGGACATTAGATTTATTGTGAGCTCCTTTGATGCACAGCTAGTGACATGACTATGGACATTGTACAGCACTGTGTAATATGTCAGTGCTATATAAAATACATGCTAAGCAATATGAAACTCAACAAAAAGATTACACATCTTGATCTGCTTCTCAGGACAAAGCCATCTTTATTCAGGCATCGTCCTGGCCCAGCAGCTACAACTTGGACTAAGCTCAGAGATAACAACCATGTAAATCCTGTGTCCTGAGTAGTTTTTGAGCTGTGATTACCAATGTGTGACACAGATCAACCCCTGCGGCAGCCATGACGTGCTGAAATGTTGCAACATGAGAAATCAGGGACTGAGAAAATGCTTCTTCTTGCCTGCAGAAGACTGACAGTATCATACCAGCCTATTACTATTATTATTATTAATTTATATAGCGCCAACATATTTACGCAACACTGTACGATAAATAGGAGTTGCAAATGACAGACAGTGACACAGGGGTAAGGAGAGGACCCTGCTCCAAAGAGCTTACAATCTAGGAGGCGGGGAAAAATTTACACAATATGAGGGCGAAATTAGTGGATAATAAAAATTTAAGACTCAGTGCTCAATCCAGAACTTTTTTTTTTTTTTTGCTGGATGGGAAGAAATTGTAGGCGGGTGGTAGCTCCTATATTGTGATCCACTCAAATACAATGAGTACAATACTGAAAAGTTCCGGGTGGTGCACGCAGCTAAAAGGGTCCAGGGAGAACACTGGCGGTTGTTTATTCTGACATGTACAAGGAATTTTTTCATGCAGATACATAAGGCTCTGATGTGGGAACGCATGATCTTCCCCTTAAAACCAACGTAAAAAAAAAGTCCATTGAATTTCAATATTTGAGACCTTCAAAGCCAGAGAATATTACCAACCAATACTTGTAAGATGGAATCCATTCACTGAGTCCCAATACCTGAGGCGCTGGGCTAACTTATTAAAGACATCTTTAAGACAGCAACTGGAATCCTGCCTGAGCAATGAATTCCACCCAGAGACAAGTTTAGAATAGACACAGCCTCCGGCACGCTAAATGCAGAACCAATGCTCTGCAAACATGATCAAGTCCTCTCCTGGAGTTACCTCAACCTGGCCAATCAGGAGGCCCAAGACTAGGAATTCGTAAGAAGGGGAGCACCGACAATGCCGAAGGGTAAAAAACCTTCGGGAGGTCCAAAACTTACTATTTTAACTGGCAATTTAGTCCTGCTTTAAGGCAAATCAGTGCATGCTCATTCTGGTGAAGCAACAGGTTTGCATTATTCTGTCACTTCTACCATGGTTAGCTTTCCATTGCTCCGCATTTTAGCATTTGAAGCTGGTTGGGTTGGTGGCCACCACCTGAACCTTCATAAAGTCTCTTATTTATGATTCATAATCTTGAAGGCCAACTCAATCCAATACCGATGTTTGGTGTTGGGAGGGTAATGCCCACTTGCCAAATTCTTACAGGACACCCGCCTTACACCCCACCAACTTCCATTGCAGACCTCCTCCTAAAAATGAAAATTACCTGGCTGTAATTCTCATCCTAGGTATGCAGATATAATCAGAAGACCTCATCTACATGCTGATTCCATGCAAGTGGTTTAGCAAGACGGTCAGATGATCACCAATGCAGCCACATACCTAACAGAGTGTTCTAGGAAGGTGGCCAAAATGGGTTATGGGTCTATTATGGCAGATGTGACTTAAAGTATTGAAAAAAATTGAAGGTATAAGCATAAAAAAAAAAGAGTTTTGATGCTTACCTGCAACCTTCCCCCTTTCCATTTTTTGTCTGCATATTGCAATTTACTATCCCCTTCCATTCCTGTACCTCATAGCTGTCTACTTAGAATGTCTATTACCTGTCCAGGCTGGGCCAGCTCCTCTCCTCTATACTGTCTAGGCTGGTTTAGATATCCTTCTCTCATCTCCCTAGATACCATTTTAATGAAGCTGCTGGTGAAAGAGCCCCAAAAGACCCTTTAAATAATGTTTAGGTCTCGGGGAACTCCTGCTAAAAACTAATTGGGAATCAGTGGAAAGAATGCTCCCTACATTGGTAGCCAATGGGAATAATACCACCTGTACAGTGATCAGAATGCCACCCTTATAGACGGTGCAAATTATCATTGTGTCTTGTGTTAGGCAACACAGCTCAAGCACCCCTGGCAAACTCTGGAAGAACCTTAGGGTTCCCCGTGGGGAAGACTTAGGGAGGTGCAAAATGTGCCCTGGACACTCCTCTGCCAACAGTGACCCCTACAAGGGCTATGTCTGCCACCAGTTCCATGGATCAGAGGCTGCTATAGAAAATCATTAAGTCACAGCTTCAGGGTCAGCTGAGATCCAAGATGGTGGCAATCTAGTCCCGAACCAACCAATACCAAAAGTTTATCAATGCAGGACCATTAAAATATACAAACACCAACCGCTTCCCTGGCATGACCTTCCCTTGAATCCCGCTCCTACCCAACACGTAAATTCTTATTGCCATATAAATACTTAACGATGAATAATTACATCATTAGGAATTTACCAACTCCACCACCAAAACTTTAATTGGGTGTTACAATTTCCAGTAGCAAAACCCCAAGACAAAACACAGGGCATGTATACAATATAATACTTTGTTGCAGCCAAACACTTCTACATAATTATTAATGGCAAAGGAATTTTAAGTATTCTAAAGAGGAGTGCGGGTAGGGTTAAATCTGCCAGATGAATAGGTTGTAAACGCCCTGTTTATAAGTTACAAAGTGCCACGATGAGAGCAATCAACTGCTTCATTGCAGCACAGGGTGAAGGTAGTGAAAGGCTGAGCAAGCAATCATTCATTAGCTGTGAGAAAAACTACAAGGCCCAGCATGCCCCTTCCTGGCATTCAACCTGTGATGTTATATCGCCCATGGGGGGGATGTGATAAGAATCCTGAGCTTAACAATGCAGGGAGGGCATAGGGTTACATAGCACAAAGTGCCCCAAATAGGGATCAGCTAGTTGAATGACCCAAATATTTGCCCACCAATAAAAATGGCTCCCACTACTACCAATTCTGTAAAACGAGAGAACTATCCGCTTCCTTAAACAAATCTGACAGATCAACGATGTCATGACATAAACCAACCCACTCAAATTCCTCTGAGGCCAAGCCAAATAAGTTAAAACCATGGAAATGTTAACTGTTTAGAAGAAGAAATGTGCAGAATTAGAAAACTTGGAACTCCCCAGCACAGCTCAGGATACAACAATCTGCTACAATGTATTGAATATGAAATCAAAGGATTACTATGTTACATTTTTCCTTTAATAGAATCCTCTGTATTCTCCATAGATTTCTTTTTAGTCAGGGTGGGAAGAAGCTGTAGGCGGGTGGTGGATTTGTTCCAACCCAACTTTTCTACCAAAAACAGCCGGGTGATTACTGCAAAGTGCCGGGTGGTGTGCCCAGCTAAAAGAGGCCGGGGAGAAAACTGTTTTCAGTCCAATAATATAATTGAGCCCCCACACTTTAGCCAATAGAGTAGAAATGATGCATTTGCATGCAATCTATGGAGCCAAAGCATTGCCACCCTGCCAACCTCAACTGGATGTGCAGCATTATTATAAATAAACATGATTTATATAGCACCAACATCTTACGCAGCGTAGTACACCATGCCAAGCAATCCTCCTGGTTATATGACCAACAACGGAGCTTCATGTGCACTGCTTTGGAAGGAAGGGGGATGGAGGGGAAGAGAGAAATCATTTTTCTTTTATTGATGGAGGTGCCAATTTTGATAACAGAAGTGTTGGCTACCGTTAGAATATTTCTGATCCTTAGGGTTTTGCAATGTTTTATGCTCCACTAATGACCTTTGTTCAGAGATGTCCAGCAGTAAAAAAGTGACCAAAAGTCTGGTCAGCCAAAGAGCTTAGTAGGCATGAGCAGATCCGCTGCCAATTTTGTGCTCAATCAACCTCCTAAAGCACAGAAAGCAAACGTCTAATCAAGGAAAAGTATAAAAGAAAGTTAAAACTTTTCCCTATGCTAAAGAAAAAGAAAAACATTTATATTGCTGTGTATTGGATAGATGGCCCTGAAAGGACAGGAACATTTTTTTAAATCGGGTTTGATCCACCCGAGCTAAGGGTAACCTAGCTTAATAATAGCAGAATAAAATAAATAGAAAACTTGCAACCATCTAAGGCCCAATACACACAAGCAGGTCCGCTGCTGACTTTGTGGTCGATCAATTAGATTATTTAGATCGAAAGCTCAAAATCCTTAACCCGCGCATACCATATTCTGCCCCCTTTTTTATGGGATAGAATGTTATTTCTTTCACTTTCTATTTGTCTGCATTTATTATACTTTTACTGAACCAAAAATCAGATCATTTAAAAAAATGGTGGTTAACTTCAAATCTTAAAGTTTCATTAGAGTTGACCAGAAATAAAAATCGGCCCACGAGAATAGTATAAAAGGGGAATTCCCCGTACTTAGAAATTTATTCACACTTCCTGTTGGGTTTTTGGTATAGGAAGTGAAATCTGTTTTAGACACTAAAAGCAAAATGAAAAAGAAAAAAAAAAAAAAAACAGTGTTCTCCCCAGCCCTATTTAGCTGGGCGCACCACCCGGCACTTTTCAGTACCCACCCGGCTGTTTTTATGTGGTTACTGATAAGTTTGGTCACAATACAGGGCTGCCACCCACCTACAGCTTCTTAATAACTGGCTTTAAAAAATTTTTGGGGAGAATACTGGATCTCACCTATACTTCATTGCCGATAACACACAAACCTCAGCAAACACAATCAGCATTCGATATTACGTGCAGACATGTCATTTATTATACCGAGCTACCTATTCTTGCCATGCCAGCTTCATGCCACGCACAATCAACTTAGCTACTTGGAAGCACAGTATTTATTCCAATAGCACCAACCTACGATGGTGTGATGTACAAAGCATAGATCCAATCAGATCTGCATACCACATTAGTTTTGTACGACGCCACAGGTTATGTCGGCACACACAGCAATGGCGAATTACTGATGCAAGAGCGCTAACTGGATTATATGAAAAGGTTTAAAGGGTTTTCAGAGATAATGGACTGAAGCGGAGCAGAGAACTAAAGACGTTTAAACAAGTCCTAAGCCGATAGAACGGAGAGGGTCAGGGGTGCAAAGGTGGGCCCATATGGGCGATTTGTAAGATGGTGATTACTACTCACAGGAAACAGAAATATTCCATAATGAAAGCCAAAAAGTAAAAGATTTCCTCTGACTTCCTGTTGTGCCTATAGGACAGGAAGTGAAATCTCTCAGGGAAAAATCATTCCCTACTCCCTCATCCAAAAATAAAAGAGGTGCTGAATTTGGCAACGCCAGGGGCCAACCTGTACCCCCCAATGGGGGCTGATTTTCTGAACATGGAGGCCCCAGTGATACTAAGTCACCCCCCATGCAATCTCTGCTCATTGTATTCTATGAAGATGCTTTGCATGCGGTCGGTGCCCTGATTGGCATCGGTGAGGGTGATGGGTATGAGGAGCAAATCTGTCCTTAAAGGGAGGGTCCGCTTTCATGAAATAAATTGTCACCCTGGGCAAAATCTCAGGTCTCTTGCAACAGGAAACAGTAAGACGAGGAATGTGTAAAACTGGGGGTCACAGATGGATAAATATTTTGGGGGCTCCCAATATGTCACCCGAGATTGCCCGTAGCTTATGGCTGCCTAAAGGGGAAGCTACACAGCTGGAAGGCATCAGTCTATAGCCAACAGCAGGGGCCCCAGAACTGCCTTGGGGCCCCTTTATGGTGCAGCGCTTGGCCGGCGTTCCTTTTTTTAGCATTGCAGTGATTGAGCGCACAGCGACCACAAGACGCAATGACAATAATGCACCGCCACCGCCTATGTGAGCGATGATTGGCACAAACGTTAGCTTCGCTCAATGTTTTTAGGTGCCCATGGAGGAGAGAGGTGCCCCGCCTGTGTGCACAAAGCCTCCCATAGCAGTGGGGACCCCTTGTAAGCAGGCAGAAGGTGACGGCAAGGCGGGGGAGGTGTGAGGAGTTTTTAGGGGCACATCCAGGTCTGGGTGACTTTGGGGTAGGTGCAGGTAAGTCTCTGAGTGACCGGGAAGTTTGTGTGGAGTTAGAAAGTTGAGAGAGGAGGGCAGGACAAGTCCTGGGGGGGTCATTTCCTTCATTTATAGCCCCTGGGGGTCCCCACATTACAGCCCCGAGACCCCTTTTACAGGGGCCCCCGTCTGCCCGCTCACTTACCGGCCCACGGTCTGGTTGGCCAGCTGCCGCATGCGGTTGAATTGTTTCTTCATGGCGGAGTTGTGTCAGGGCCGCTAATAATCCATAGAGAAGCCGGGACAGGCCGGGGAACAGGCCGACACACAGCACGGAGAGCCCGGGGCTCCGGAGTGGGAGAGAACCGGCACCTCCCAGACACACAACCAGCCCGGCCCTCCCTGTGGGCTTCACCCCGAGCACTCCGCCTCCTCCCCGGCCACTCAGCCCTCCTCCTCCCGCCACGGCACAACTCCTCCTCCGAGCGCTGGGCCCAGGAGCTGACACTCCATTACCCTCCCCCTGAACGCTGGACCCAGAAACTCAAACTTACTCCCTCACTCAATCCCCCCCCGACAAATAATGAACGCTGGGTCCAGGAGCTGACACTTATTCCTTCTCCTCCTAGTACCTAGCACTGGGCCCAAGAGCTGACACTTACTCGCCTCCCACTACTAATAAGCTCTAGGCCCAGGAGCTGACACTCACTCTTCCTCCTTCTAGTACCCAGTTATGGGTCCTAGCACTGACACTCCCACTAATACTACTCCTCTTGCTTTTATTACTGGGCCCCGAAGCTGACATTCATTCCTCCTAGTACTGAACTCTGGGCCCAGGAGCTGACACTCACTACTACTACTACCATATGCTTGGTCTAAAAGCTGACCCTTCTTTTTTTTCACTTAAACATAAAATTCATGTCTATTTGCTAGACCCAGGAGCTGACACTCCTCATAGTGGTCAGTGATGATATAGAGAGTGATGATGAAGAAATAATCTGTACAAGGAGTTTGGTCTCTGGGGACAGGTAGGGGCAGATTTTGGAGATGTTGCGTAGGTGAAAGTGAAAGCGAAAGGGGGGTGAATGAGAATCTATGGAAAAGCAGCGTTGTCACCCTCAGACTGGAAAGGTTTTAGGACTGTAGAACACCTTTATTTTAGGGGTGTACTATACTTTACACAACCTGGCCAGGTAGATATCACTGCTTCGATGCCATGGAGTTGGAATGCACAAAAAGTTCTCTGATTTCTGGAAGGATCAGCGCTCATCAGACGGTTATACCAAAACACTTTTATTGGTATATTAAAGTGCCCGTTGATATTACCAATGTGCACTACATTTTCCACAACACTCTGGTTTGGTGCATTTGGTGCTTTTAAAAAACAATAGGCAATCCAGTGCACCATTGCACGCCATGTGCATTAGCATGACGCACTTGTGGGATCGAGCCCTGGCAGACCATAGCAGAGCGAATATCAGCCACTTACATTTGGGGTGTACATACCCTTTAGGTCACTGAGGAGCTGCCTTCATCAGGAATGTTTGCAGCGCAGTGATTATAGCAGATTTGTTTGTTCCTGCATACAAGACGTTCACCAACACGCACAATGCACACGTCACATACATTCTTTACTGCTCCCAGTTCATCTTTATGACATAAAGGATCAACAAAGCTTAGATTGCCTTGCGGAAGACCTGTTCTTGGTGTTTAAGTGCACCTGCAAATAGTGATAGAGGACCAGGTATTGATTGAAGCCCAACCAAGCCCAAAACCTTTTTGTTTTGTTGTTTTTTTTATCCTAAATTCCTGTCTGATAAACTTGTTGTCACCTCAACAGAAAGTAAGGAAACCTGTTCTAACAGAAGATCGGAGAGCAGGTATAACCCTAAAGGGGTTCTATTCCATTCTTACTCCCAAATGTCTGGCATACACTCTAAGGCTAAGTGTACATTGATGGTTGTGAGGTGGTTTAATGGATGCCAATTGGCCCTCAGGTGCCACCCCACACTAATAAGATGATAATAATGGGCAGCAGTGCCTAAACCTCTGCACCCAATCCTGCTTTATTAAACACTGCTTGCAGCTTCTAGGTGACCATATGGTTGTGAAGCAATATGAATCGATCCGCTACACAACCACTCATATGCACTTAATCTGAGCATGTGCCCACACTAATGCCATTGGGTGCTTTACAGTACATCCTGGCTGCAAGAACTTTACAAACTATACCACCTGTGCTATTACTTTGCTGCAGTCAATCCACATGAACCCTATTTAGCCCTGGCTGAAGATGACTACCCTTGGTGCCTTTTTATCCAATCTTAGCACCCTTTACCGACCCTAGCACACCTGGTGGTAATGTATCGCCGTCCATTTATGTTAACCTTAGCTAGCCCTGGCTGCAAGCTCTTACCTAACCTTGGCACTCTGGGTGCAACAGAGCTGCCATCAATCTACGTCAACCCGTGGTTAGCTGTGGCTGTAAGTACTGTACCAAATCTGGTGTAAAATGCAGTCAGCCATCTCTGTTAACCCTAGCTAGCCCTGGCTGCAAGAGATTACCTAACCCTTGCACGTCTGGCTTTACTGTATGTCTATCTCTTTTTGTCATCCCTAGTTAGCCCTGGGGTGTAGTCGTAAAAAAAGAAAAGGGGGCACAGTAATAGTGAAGGCTATCCATGGCGAGTGCACAGGGAGAGTCTGTACGGGGGTCCCAAAAAATGTGGGGGCATGGCGTGCCCACGCAAGCCCACCCCACTACATCCATGAGTGCAGCTCTCCATCTACATGAACCTGAGCTAGCCCTGGCTTCAAGTGCTTATCCAACCCTACCATCTTTGGAGTTACTATGTGGCCATCCATCTCCATTACCCTAGCTAGACTTTGCTGCAAGTGTAACTCACCCCTAGCCCTAGTTCAGTCGTCCATCTGTGTCCCCCCTAGCTAACCCTGACTTCAAACACCTACCCAACCCTCCGACTTCTGGTGTTACTGCATGGCCACCCATATGCGGTAATCAAATTTAGCCAGGACAACAAGGACAAGACAAGTGCTTACCCAACCCTAGCAGATGGGCAGACATACAGTAATGCACTGCATTCCTTCAAACTGTGCAGAAGCTTAAACTCACCTTGATCACTGCCAATGGAAACAATCTTTTTTGATCATTTCCAGTGCCAGATTTTAAAAAATGAGTGCTGTTCTGTTCAATGGAGAGGGGAGGAAGAAGGGAGAGTGAGCAGCACCCTTCTGTGCTCTCCTCCATAGGAATTGTTCCCAATTGGTCATTATTCAGTTTGCTATGGCGGATGGATGAACGACATCAGTGGATGACTGTACACATATCAGAAAGGTTGTGCTCATCTCGGACAATAATCATCTGATGTATTTAGTTTTACCCAGAAATATCAGTTCACTAGCGACCATAGAGAGGTGCACAGAGAAAGTGAGAAGGTAATAATCTAACAGGTTCTCTTTAACAAACAGGTATTGCTATTCCTAGTTTGCCTAAACCATCCAACTAAATATTCCTGATCAATGGTAACCATTATTTATAAATAACTCATAGCAATACATTTATTTTTAACCCAATGATAAAGGTGTCATAACCAGTAAACTGCCAATAAATGTCTAATGAATATTTTATTGTGCTTATAATTTATTGCTGTGAGTCTTCCAGCACACACATGTGGCAGGAATTACCTGGACTTTATATGGGAGCCATAAGATCCTCTTATATAAAATCCGGTATATGTTGTTGTTTGTGCAGCGGAGGATCTGACCAGCCAAAAAAGGAGGGGCGAGCTTTTATTTAAAGATGACGCGCTCAGGTAATTGATTGACTAGTTTTCGGTTTGTGCTCCAACCAGTTAACACTTTGATCCCAGACAGGTGAGCTGACAGCATAGCTCCTCCCCCTTCCAGTGATGGTCTGTTACCTGCACAGGTAGCACGGTGTGACACAACAAGCTCTCATGAATGACACATTGGTCTCCTGAATAACACGCGTTACACATACATTAGTAATGACAATAACAAAGTGAGCAGCTTGTGCTGTGCCAAGCATGACGATATCACCTGTACAGGTATGTGCGGAGTGAGATAAACATCCAAATTTCATGGCCTCAGCTGATCACGTGTTTACTGCAGTGATAAAAAATGCAAGGATTCTTTCTGCATGCCCATGGGTAATGCTGTGATTCCTAAATTCGGAGACAAGAGGGACACTGATCTCAAAGTACATAGGTGAGCACACCAGGCGCAAGAAATAATTGGATAACCCCTGAGCTTAATTTAGTTTGATTATTTTTATTCACTTATTGTAAAAATCATGACATTTGTGCCCACTAAAAGGATTTTACTTGCATTAGAGAGATTTCCTCTTACTTCCTATTGCATCTCTGGGACAGGAAGTGAAGGTGAATCTCCCCCATGGTACACTGACAGTGCAATAGAAACTGATATTGGTACAGCGTTGGCCCCTCTTTTACAGAATATCTGTATGAATGCTGGAGACACTCGATGGAGATCTAGGATCATTCACTGCACAATGTATAGATACCAGGGCAGGGATTTGGTAAATATATAGAGCTGAGTGGGTGGGAGGCGTCACTTTAAGTGTAGGGGTACAGATGGCATAAGTGTATTTAATCTTTAGGATATATTACAATGGTAACCAGCGTCCACCTCTTAGATTTTAAGCTCTTCGGGGCAGGGTCCTCTCCTGTGTCACTGTCTGTATTCGTCTGTCATTTGCAACCCCTATTTAATGTACAGCGCTGTGTAATTTGTTGGCGCTATAAAAATACAGTTTAATATTAATAATGATAATAATACCAACGAGCGATCCTATTCATACATCTTGAATTCCTTTTTTAATACTTGGGGGTCTCATTATGTTTTCACCCAAAACTCCCATAAGATTTACCCAAAGTCCATTGTATAAAAAACTGTAAAAAGTTGATTCACACATTTTCTAATTGCATCCAAAGTCAAGAATCTGTACATTTTGGGCAAAAATTGAGTGAATTATTTTTTTACATTCCCAATACATTCACATTTTGCTGGATCGTTCAGGTTTTCTATTATAGTCTATCACATGCTTCTGTGTAACCCCAGGGTTCCTCCAAAGGTTGCTAGGGGGTTCCTTGAGCAATTTCCACCTCTCAGGGCAGTTTAGGTGACACCAATGATGTTTTTTGCTATCTGTAAGGGTGATATTCTTCCCAATGGCCAGCAATATAAGAGGCATTTGTCCTACTGACCACCACACTAATATACTGTGAGCTGTGGATATAGTCATTTTAGGAGGCGTTCCTCCAAGTCCTGAAAGTTATTTCAAAGGTTCCCCCATGTTAAAAAGGTTGAGAAAGGCTGATCTATCTTCATCAGTCTTATATAACTTTAATAAATGTCTCCAATTCAATATCCATATTTGCTTGTTCACCATTTATTGACATGATTTTGAGAATGATCAGTGCAGTGAAAAGCAGTTACACCGGTGAGTAACAATATGAAGCTCTGACACTTGCTTTTGTCATCGGGGGTTTACTGGTTGGAGTTCGGCTAAAGTAAAATACATGCATGAGGTTGTGAAATGAGCTATAAAATGATTACTATTAGGGAGCTAGGCTGCCGCCAATCATATGTTACTGGTACCGAGTCATTCAGATTGAGGCAGTTAAGGGGTCCCTGGGTGGGTACTGTAGTTTTAGGAGGTCTTATGCACACATCCAGCCTACACCATTATACTAATGGATGATCATCAACCAATGATATGATAGCATAGTGGTCAGGTAACCCCTGAAATTTTATTAATCATGTTTTCAAAAAAAAAGGCCCATGGCGGATCACACACACATGACTTACTAATATACAGACGCCTTCTGCACCTTGAAATTCTCATCTTTTTATTATTAATAATAATAATAATAATATTTTTAAACAGTATTTATAAAGCGCCAACATATTACGCAGCGCTGTACATTAAATAGGGGTTGCAAATGACAGATACAGACAGTGATACAGGAGGAGGAGAGGACCCTGCCCTGAAGAGCTTACAATCTAGGAGGTGGGCGAAGTGTCACACAATAGGAGGGGGGATATGGAATGGTGGGAAGTAGTAAAGGTTTCAAAAAACAGAAGAAGACGGGTAGGCAAGTTTAAAAAAGATGGGTTTTGAGTTCTCCTTTAAATGAGCAGAAAGTAGGAGCAAGCTGAATAGGAAGACCAATCTTGGCATGTTAATTAACCATATAAGGTAAAGGAAATCAAAAAGATCATTATTCCAAGGTAAGATTTCCATACGTTGTAACATTATTTAGCTGTGATGGTCCTGGCACACACTCCTGTAAAAAAATAACACCACCAAGACACACTCCATCAGTTTTCTCACAATGTCATTTTCCATTAATCATATGATCAATTCAAATCTATCTTTGTGATCAACTATGAGTGTTCAATGTACCAATCAGGTCCTATTCTTGTTGGATACTTATTATTATTTCAATTTTATTATAACATCCAATAAAAAAGAAACAATTTTGCATGATCAGTTTTAGAAAAGCATTCTGAGCAGTATCTAAACAATAGGATCATTTTTTTAATGATTCAACAACACATATATATAAAGATCAGCTAACCTGCTGTTATTTCTGTGTGTTAGAGAGTAGAGAGGAAGAGAATTTTTAAAAGAATGTTGAAATGTGTACGTGATCAGTATGATTGCATTCATTACTATATGGCTTCTGTATCTCTTCCAGCCAGCACCAATGATATCAATATTTGCATGGTCAGTGATGCCACCTAGTGTCATAAATATGGTATTACACCAGAAGAACTCCAAAGTATATGCAGGTAGCTATTATTATTATTAATATTATTAATAATATTATTAAACATGATTTATATAGCGCCAACATATTATGCAGCGCTGTACATTAAATAGGGGTTGCAAATGACAGACAGATACAGATAGTGACACAGAAGGAGGAGAGGACCCTGCCCCAAAGAGCTTACAATCCAGGTGGGAAATTACCTGGAAACAGTTGGAAATTCTATTGGGAATTTCTACAACTATACTGCACACAGTGCTTTTGAAATAATAAAAATGCATACAGAGGATACTAATTTTGTCAGTGTTTTAACCCAGAATATAAAATCTAGGGTGTGCTGATGGGAAAATGCCCTAACACCCCCAATTATCATTCTGGCTGCACCCGTCTGTCCCATCTCCTGGCCCCTTGTTCTTTTACTGGCCCTTTTCTATTGTTTTAGTCCCCAACTCGCTCCCCAGCCTCTTATTACTCTGGTTTTGCCCCATTCTATTCTCACACTCTTCTGTTCCTAAATCCGAACCCCAGCTGTGCCCAATAAAAGGGGTCCCCAAGTTCTCTGTTTTATAATATACAGAATGCTATGAGTGGGGCTGGAACAATCAAAGGCCACAATTCCAGCAGAGAGATCACCTTGTTGGATATCAAAGATTGACAATCAACTCTTTCTACCTTTACCCGTCTCTTCAAATGGGGTTAATGCCAAGGCTGCCATACACTGTGCAATATTCCCAGTGGATCAGTAAATCCATTGAATATTAATCAAAAATGCCCAGTTGAGTGCTCCTCCCTTTCTCCAACTATGAGGAGCGCTCGCAGCCAATGGGAGTGCTCCCTGCTGCTTATAATGACATCACAGCTCTGCAAGGGTTTGTTTGTAACAGCAAAGACTGCTCATTGGTTGCTAATCCAATACAAAATGTGTTTGAATGAGTTTATATTTGAATTTCCCGCACACGCGCCGACGTTATCGCCGAGGGACACGTACACGCTACGGATGGAGAAGAAGAAGCCAGCCGGCTTCTTCTTCTCGGAGAGGGCACCCAACGCTGGAGGACGACGCTGGAACGACGCTGGATGATCACAGCGGGACCAGGTAAGTGATCGATAAACCCGAACTTTTCTCACTGTATTTTCATACAGTGAGAACAGTTCGGGTTTATCGATAATTGTAATTTTTTTTAACCCGAACCAAGGTCAGGTTTATCGCTAGGGTGGTTAATAAACATGATTTATATAGTGCCAACATATTATGCAGCGCTGTACATTAAATATGGGTTGCAAATGACAGACTAATACAGATAGTGACACAGAAGGAGGAGAGGACCCTGCCCCAAAGAGCTTACAATCCAGGTGGGAAATTACCCGGAAACAATTGGAAATTCTATTGGGAATTTCTACAGCTATACTGCACACAGTTGTTTTGAAATAATAAAAATGCATACAGCGGATAATAATTTCCTTGTCAGTGTTTTAACCCAGAATATAAAAGTCTAGGGTGTGCTGATAGGAAAATGCCCTAACACCCCCAATTATCATTCTGGCTGCACCCATCTGTCCCATCTCCTGGCCCCTTGTTCTTTTACTGGCCCTTTTCTATTGTTTTAGTCCCCAACTCGCTCCCCAGCCTCTCATTACTCTGGTTTTGCCCCATTCTATTCTCACACTCTTCTGTTCCTAAATCCGAACCCCAGCTGTGCCCATTATAAGGGGTCCCCAAGTTCTCTTTTTTGTAATATACAGAATGCTATGAGTGGGGCTGGAACAATCAGAGTCCACAATTCCAGCAGAGATCATCTTGTTGGATATCAAAGATTGAGAATCAACTCTTTCTACCTTTACCCGTCCCTTCAAATGGGGTTAATGCCAAGGCTGCCATACACTGTGCAATATTCTCAGTGGATCAGTAAATCCATTGAATATTAATCAAAAATGCCCAGTTGAGTGCTCCTCCCTTTCTCCAACTATGAGGAGCGCTCGCAGCCAATGGGAGTGCTCCCTGCTGCTTATAATGACATCACAGCTCTGCAAGGGTTTGTTTGTAACAGCAAAGACTGCTCATTGGTTGCT
>NC_092864.1:14447720-14536840 GCF_032062135.1 Pyxicephalus adspersus
CTATTACTACCATTATTATTTGGCCTTCTCCTTGGCCATGTTTTCCTGGTGTCACCATTGATTCTACACTCTCCTCCACTCCCCACATTCAGAATATCTCCAGTTCAGCCTCTTTCACCTGGGCAACATCTCCGAACTACACTCAGTCCTGACCCCCGAGACCACCAAATTCCTGGTACAGGCTCTTATCATCTCAACTGGACCACTGCAGGATCCCATTCTTTGGCATCCCACTATACATTCTCTCCATTCTACAAAACATTATGTATGCTGCAGTCAGACTTATCTATCCTTTCATCCACGTCTTTCTTATTCCTCTCTACAAATCCCTACACTGGCTGTGAACTGATTTCCGATTTCTCTATTCCAGGCACTGCCATGTTCTACAGTAAAAACAGCAAGGCCCCTCAGTTATTACTTTTTATTCACCCCAAGTGTGTATGAGTGGTGCTGATACATCATGAGTTAATAGGAAGAACTCCATTCTGTATTTACAGGAATGTGAAAGAACAAATATTAATTAGCTGCACTGGTGATTATCTGGTGATTTGTGTTTATCTAGTGCTGAGTTTAATAGGTGTTGCTTCATCTCGGTCTCTAACAACATTATATCCAGGGAAGTGCCAAAGGAGGATCAGTGAAGCGTGATTTAATTTTGAGGTGCACAGAGGATACACTTTAAGCAAGAAAATATCAGTGATAGAAATCTGGAATCAATTGTAAGTACTACAATGATGGTGTGACTTGTTAATATTTTAATTTGTTAGATTCACAAACCTTTTCTAGGTATATAGCAGTGGAAAATAATATCTTCTGTCTAACTTACATGACCATGGACAAAACTAGTTTGTCTATTCCTGATGACAATTTAAAGTCTGTGGCAGCCTTTCTCAACCATTTTAAATCACCCTGAAAAAAACATTTGTCGGGAAACACTTGCTAAAAATCAATCAGTGGGTAAAATTCTTTTTTGCATTGGTTGCCAGCGTAAAGACTGTCCCCTCTACAGACCTTGGTGTGATGCAGCTGGATCCGCCAAGTGGTGTTGGCCATGGAAATAGGCAGACACCATCTAATGCCACAGTTCACGGAACCCCTGGCAAAATCTGGAAGAACTCAAGGAATTCATGTAACACTGGCTGAAAATGGCTGGTCTGTAGGGTAGCTGTTGTTGTTCCCCTATGGTTAGTTAGTGCTATAAATCCTGTTTATTAATAATAATAATAATAATAATAATAATAGCATATTCTATAATCCATGAGTGTCCACTTCTAGTATAACCAGTGTCTTACTAACTTTTTAATGCCATTAGCACCTCCTCTCACACCCTCAATGTTTCCAACAAGAATATAAAAGTGTGGACACTTTTTGAAGAACCCTTGTATATAATCTAACTTCCCTATCCATTCCTTTGCATTGTTGTAGCTCTTGCAAAATACTCAGAGACTCTACATATATGACCTCCTCCAAGGATCCAGGACTTGGGATTGTACAGCCAAGCTCAGACAATGAGCTTATACTGGCTTAGTCAAGGTTAGGTTAGGGCTCCAATGGAGGAATAGAGCCAAGTGGAATAAGCAGGTAAGCAAAAAGGGGTTGAATACGCAAAGTAATAAAACCTCTTAAAAAAGTAGAAGATTTAATTTACCTATGTCTGTCTTTGGGTACAAACCCAGATTTTATAAACTGACTCTCCACACTTCTGTTCTTTTCAGCATGATGGACAGTTCTTTGGAGTTCTGTCGTCAAAAGGAAGATCTTGTCCGCACGGTGAGGACCTTGCAGGTTACTTCTCAGAACACGTTGCAGAAAACCGTCCCTTTACTGTCTTCTCATATGGGCCTTGGACTCCTGAGACCTTTCCACGTACATCAGCTATCTGAAAAGACCACTCAAGTTTGCCGAGATTTAGAAGACGTAGGAAATCTGCTGTTATTTCGCCAGGATGAGCTCATTCAGACAGTATCAGTGCCTGGGACAGGAGGCTCTAGTTGTCTTGTGTGGTGTTCAGATGGCACTCTCTATGTATGTGGTGATAATGGACCCTACATACATGTATTAAATAGCCAAGGAAAACCCAGTCAGGCCCTTTATTGTTGTGACGATGACCTCTTCCTTCCAGACAGCATTCGCATGACACGTCTTGGTTCTGTAGTGGTCACTGACATTGCTGAAGGTGCTGTGCGTATTCACAATCCCAACTCCCAGCCACCATGGGTTAAGGTGGGTGGTCATTTCCAATCTCCGAGAGGCCTTGCTGTAGACTCATCGGGACGGATCTTAGTTGCAGAATATACAGCTGGAACAATCAAGGCTTTCCACATCGACAAAATTCATCGTGTTCATGGCATTAAGAAAGTTGATGGCCTTCAGGGTCCACAATACATTTGTGCTACACCTGATGGGGGTTTTGCAATTTCTGAGGAGTGTGGAGATGTTAAGTTGTTTACAAACAGCCTAAATCCTTGTGGTTCCATCTCAGAAACCTACCAACATAAGTTTGGGAATCCATCAGGAGTTTGTGCTGACCCTGAAGGAAACATATTAGTGGCTGATGAACAGAAAAGGAATGTTACCCTCTTTCCAGTTACTGGGTCCCCCATCTGTATTGTCTCCAAGGGTCTTTGCAAGCCAGCAGGCATAACATGCTCCCCATTTGGCCTCCTGTATGTGGCAGATTCTGGGGACAATACTGTAAAAGTGTACAAGTATCGTGCACGGCCATACTATACTCCCAACAGCCCTAGGAAATCTGGAGATGCTCAGTCTCAGACCCCAAGGGCATAACTGGTTGGCCCAAACTCTGAAGACAATGTGGGCTTCGTAAGAACAAAATGGACCTTGTGTCACTTTGTCCTTGCAGGGGAGAAATGCAAGACCCTATCCCCACCCACTTGCCTTCAGGGCCTCCAATTGTTGTCTGCAGGGGTGCTGTAAATTCTGGTACTGGTAACCAAATACCCTTCTACCATTTATTCCAACATGCAGTATTTAGTTATCAGGATACAAACATTCAGCCTGAACCCCTTCACATAGTGAATGGAAGGTGGATGGAGTGTAAGCTCCAATGCTAAATTCAAATTGGCATTCCTGAAGGCAGCGTGTATGACAGAGGAGTAAAAAAAAAGTAAAGTGTATGTAAACCCCTAAATTAACTTGTCTTGCTTCCTTTTTTGTCTGCTAAATATACCATTAAAAGTGTTTTGTTAAACCTCAATAGAGTTGATAACTTCCTGTGTTCTTAACCTCTGCACTAGATGGGTTATAAGTGCTCTTTGTAATACACAAAAAATGAAGCAGGACGGTGCTCACACCTCCTGCTTAGGATTTCACCTGTTACCATATCAAAAAGGCAGGTAGGAGCACAATGTATTTTTGCACATCAACAGGTAATGTTATTGTTTTTGCAACCTGTGTACATGCATATAACATGGGGAAATGTGCATCTATTGCAGAGCTGTACTAAACATGATTTTTTAAACAAATTGCCCTGACTTATGCTTCAAGCGTCCGTAATCTGGGGGTGAGGGCTATCAAAAGAACTTGTCATTTTGTCATTTATGAAAAAGAAGGAAGAGGTTGCATTCAATGAAAAGTGTGTAGATAATTACAGCAAACCAATGTGATTGTTTGCTGTGGGTGATCTTGACAATTCTTCAAGCTATTTTTTTTATACATGGCCCATATGCAAAGTATAATACTTCACTGACTGATATTGTACATTTTCTAGGTTTTGTTTGGTCTTATTATTAAGAAGATTTCTATTTTAGAAAAAAAAAAAGACTATTTCTAAAGAATATTTCTGAAGAATATTCCTAAATAAGTAAAGTACGATAAACATATGTGTGCAGTGTAAAGGAACAAAAAAAATCATGTGTTACAATATATAATGTCTCCTCTTCGATTTAACACACTTAGCAGTATTTTCAATTTGGACAATTGCACAAAATAATGTAATAAATTAAACTAACTTTAACCTTGCAAACAAACCATATCCTTATTTGTTGCAAAATGGCCAAGCAAATGTCTTGAATAAGGACAAAATCATTGTACTTTGCTTAGACAAAATCAGAGTTCTATAGATGATGGAACACTTTAAGGCTACATTGACTTTCCTCAGTTTTTAAACTGAGCATTTAAATGCTCATGTTAGAATTTCCCATTCATTCCAATAGATCAATCCACACCAGAGTGTTTTCTTTATGGTCTATATAGAAAATGCATCCTGCAGCGCTTGGAAAGCGCTCATAAACATCTCCCAAATGCTCAAAATGCCCCAAAAAACCCTATTGACATGGACATTTGGGAGGTGTTTCCCCTATTCTATTTTTTCTTTGCCACAAATCTTGGTTTAAAACATTTTTATAAATGCTTAAAAACTCAAAACAGAAAAATACAAAATGTATGGGCATGTATAAGCATTTAAAAATAAAATCAGTGTAGACTTAGCCGAAGTGCCCAAAAGGAGTGTTTTAAAAGTAATTAAAGTAATTACACCATTCTTTTAAAAGTGTAAGTTAGGGAAAAATAAAACTAAATACCCAAAGAAAAATCTAAAAGTGAACAGCATATGGAACGTCCATAGCTGTGTAAACTTTGACAACTAAATGGCACTTTCCCTATCCCTGAATAGGTAAGGTGGGTAAGGACAGGAGAGGGGCTAAGTTAAACTGAAAGTGCTGTGTCCTTTGATGGCTTTTTCCGAATGACCCAACTAATGGTTGTAATAGAAAGGGAAAAGACACTGAACCCATCCCACATTCCTCTAAGATATAGGCTTTCACTTATCTGTACACCATATTGACACCATCAACACTAAACATAAGTTGTGGGCGTTTCTTAGTGGCAGAAGAGAAGACCAATATCAGTGTTATCAGGAGTCAAAGCCCGCTTTGCTGTTACAAACTACCAGCTTGTAAGTAATCAAAATGTTTTAATATATATATATATATATATATATATATATATATATATACATATATATTGTGTATGTGTGTCTATCAGTTTGTTGTTTCCTATTAGTTTATTACAGCTGATACATTTTACATGTATGATTAAAGTTTACAATATATATGCTGGCAAGTTTAAATGATCAAAAAATCACCTTAATGCTGCTTTTGAATTACAATTTTCCAAAGGCACTAAATGCAAAATTTTGTAATCTAACACAAATGCCTTTATTTATAAAACAGTGTTTTAACGTCAGAAATTTATTCCCACCATCGAATCTTTGAGGTAATGTCAAATTCCTTGTTTTATAAATAGAGCCCAAAGAGGCGATTTGGTAAAATCAGGTTTAAATGGATATACACTGTAATTTGGGCTCCTTTTTATTTTTAAATAAAATTACAATGTAATTTTGTGTCCCCATCACCTATAATCCGAGACAATTATATCAAATTGCATACAATGATCCCAATTTTCATAATATTTGCAACATTTTGCCCATTTAGTCCACCCCCAGTCAAATATGCATACGCAGCCATGCTTCCAGACTACCTTCCTGCTTGTTTAAACTCCAATATCAAAACGTTGACTGGGGCACCCCTTAAACAAAAAGGGGCCCTTTGGATAGTCCCTGGGGTATGTCGGGGTCCCTGGCAGAGTTGCCTGTAAATGCCAAGGGGCATGTCAATGTCTTCTGCCTTCCAATGGTTCCAATGTCACTTAAGTCTCTCCTGGCATGAGGAACTGCAAGTTGCTATTCTTGCATCGTACCATCCTTATCTTTATTTATTTAAATGTATTTATATTTCACCGACAAATTACACAGCCCTTTAGAAACATCACAATCATGTCACTAACTGTCCTTCAAAGGAGCTCACAATCCAATGTCCCTACCATATTCATATGTCAATAATACAGTCTAAGGCCAATTTTGGGGGGAAGCCAATTAAGCCACCTGCAAGGTTTTGGGATGCACGAGGAAACTGGAGTGCTCAGAGGAAACCCAGACAAACACGGGAGGACATACAAACTCCTTGCAGATGTCCTGGCTGAGATTTGAACCTATGACTTGGTGCTGAAAAGGTAAGAAGGTAAGATGGCTAGCCACTGAGCCTATCCCGCTTCAATTGCAACAGTAGAAAGGGTGAGAAAGTGAAGAAGCAAGGATAGCAGCCTCTATCTAATGATACCAGAAGGAAAAAAGAAGGCCATGGGAACACTTGGGATGTAAGAGTGGCACTGGCAGACACTCGGTGCAGTTCTTGCAAACCACCCCACCACTATGACAGGGTGATTGTTATGCCACTGCACAGGAGATGACATCATGACTTTTGACTGGTTGACAGATCCAAGAACTGTCATTTTTCTTTGTCACTGGAATGGAAATAGGCAGGATGTCCAAAAGGGGCAATTGACTAAGGTTTTTGTTCAGACTGGTGGCAGGAACAGGCGTTGCCATGCTGCTCTTGGGAGCTGGCACCTTGCTGGCTGCTCACACCACTTTGCTGGTTCTTTAGAATCGCCATTTTCCTTCTCTTCCTCTTTCGGATGATCTTTGGCCATCCTGCTAGATTGTAAACTCTTCTGTAAGCACTTCGGGCCAGGGTCCTCTCCTCCTCTGTTACTGTCTGTATCTGTCATTTGCAACCCCTTTTAATGTACAGCGCTACGTATTATGTTGGCACTATATAAATCCTGTTTACCCCCCCCCCCCGAACACGTTTAGGTGCGGACCGCGTTGCTTGGTTACGGAAGTCGAAAAGGCGGAAGTGGCTGGGAATGGCATTCTGCAGGGACAGTGACCTCTTAATGCCACTAATTAACCTTTAGAGTGGCTGGAAGGGGATGGTCACGTGACGTCGGTGGTTCTGTCTGTGCATCGAGGAGAGGTCGCCCGCCCTGTGACATTAGGTGAGGGGAGACTTTAAAGAGAGGGGGAGAGGACTAGACACAAGGAGACCTTTAGCTGAGGAACTACAAGTACCAGCATGCTGTAAATGCTGGGCTATGCAGGAGTTTTAGTTCATTTCAGAACTGCATAACATGCAAAGCCTTGGCTGTCAGGTCATTGTATTGCAATGCTTGGTGCACCAGGTTTCTGCTGGCAGGTCAGGTGATAACCCAGGGTCTTCAAATCAGTGCCATTCCCTGCACCTCTATGGCAGCCTGGGGTCATAGGAAGACGTTGGATGGCATTTGCTGTCACTCTTGGAGCTTGGAGAGGAATGGAGGACGGAAATTGAGGAGGTTGCATAGGGCAGCAGTGGAGCGTGGAGGGGGTAAGTAGTTATATATTGGCTTTTTAAAGGACGATACATCAAATAAATGGAGTTCTACATTTTAATATGAACTCCAGTAATCTACCCATGGGGTGAGGAAACCTCCAGACTGCAGGGGTTAAGTGATTTGCTTCTTTTACCCTTTACCTCTGATCCTTAAGGTTGTTTGTGGGCTGTCAGCATTCTAACCTGCAATGTAGGAGTATTGGATCTTTTGGAAAGATTCCTATGGAAACCTTTAGGGCAGCGATCACCTACGGGTGGTCCGTGAGAAGATTTTGGTGGTCGGTGCACCCCCTCCTTCTCCTTACCCCTCTGATCATGTCCCCTGTATGGACACAACAATTCCAAATCCCCCCCTGACATATATCTAACTGTTACTAACACTGTTATTCCTCCCTCCCCTCAGGCACGTTGTCTTGGCATCACCTTCAATTCTGCCCTCTCATTTACCCCCCATATTCAGAACATTTCCAGGTCCTGTCACTTTCACCTATGCAACATCTCCAAAATCCGCCCCTACCTGTCCCTAGAGACCACCAAACTCCTTGTACACGCTCTTATCATCTCTCGTCTGGACTACTGTAACCTCCTCCTCTCTGGTATTCCACTAACCCGACTCTCTCCTCTACAATCTATCATGAATGCTGCAGCCAGACCCATCTATCCTTCCCTCCGCTCCTCTTCCGCTGCATCTCTTTGTAGTTCTCTTCACTGGCTTCCATTTCACCTTAGAATCAAATTTAAGCTCCTGTGCTTTGGCTTGAAATCTCCTCACACTTCATGTCCCACTTACATTTCTGACTTGGTAAAAAAATACTTCCTCACTCATAACCTCATCACACGCACGGCTCCAAGACTTTTCTAGAGCTGCCCCAACTCCCTGGAATGGTCTTCCTCGTCCTATTCGGCTTGCTCCTACTTTCTGCTCATTTAAAAGAGCGCTCAAAACCCATCCTATCAAACTTGCCTACCCGTCTTCTCCCATCTCTTAAAACTCTCACTACTTCCCATTATTTAATATCTCCCCTCGTATTGTATGATGCTTCCCCCACCTCCTAGATTGTAAGCTCTTCTCCTGTGTCACTGTCTGTATTTGTCTGTCATTTGCAATCACTAATTAATGTACAGCGCTAGGTATAATGTTGCCTCTATATAAATCCTGTTTAATGATAATTATAACAAAAGTTGTGCTACTGTCCCCGTAGGATGTTTAGCAAGCAGGTCTGAGCCTGCGATGGGAGAGTGGGCGGGTTCGGGCATCATTAAGTTTCTTCCCCTTTGAGTGACACACGGCTCCCTGCACATGCGCACTCGCATGCTACTACACGCCGTCAGATTTAAAATTATGAATTTAGTGGTCCGAAAGGGTGGGGACCACTGCTTTAGGGGACTGGTCACATGTTAGGAATCTGCAAGGGGTTGGGGTTTTTTTTTTCCCCCTTAGACATGACAGACCACATCCTAAATTGTCAAAAATTGCTGAGCTGCGCATGCACATCCTGGCTTTCCCTGTGACTGCCAGGACTGAATAAAAGATGACTGAAGATCAAAACAAAAATGATGGTGGCAACTTTGATGAAACGAGGACAGGTGAGTGTATTTAAAACAATTGCAGGTAGGTAGGGCAGGTAGGGTTATTTTATTGCAGATGGGACTTTGCCTGTACCTTCTGCAATAGAGAACTTGCTTGATTGCAGTTTTTTGGGTTTAGTTTGGCTTTAAGTTCCGCATTGAAAATCCGCGGTCAGCCGTCTTAAAGTGCAGAAAGGGACATGCGATGTTTCTTGTGCAATAAAATTACCTGCCTGATTGCAATAATCATTTGTGAATAAAAAACCGTGTGCCATGAATGTGCAGCTCAGCATAGCACATCAAGAGATCTGGTGCATCCTAGCTTCCCCTGCAGCTTTGGGGCTAAATAAACTCCTGAACACCTGCATGGGAGTTATGCCGACCCATCCTGGCCTATCAAGATGGCTAAAGACCCAACTCCAGGAAGAAGGTGGGGTGAAGGAGGCGTCCCCAACAGAGCAGGGAGAGGTGAGTGCACTTAAAAAATTGCCTTCAGGCAGATAAAGTTATTTTGTTGCAGAAGGGACATTGCATCACCTTTCTGCAATAAAGAACCTGTCTGGTCGCATTTTTTTTTACATTTTTAAATTTAGTTCTACTTTAACCATTGCAGTGTTGGGGCTCCATCTCATCTTTTTTTTAGGTTTTACAGGAGACTGTCATAGCAAGCCTTAATGTGACAAAGCCTAGTGCTTTCTTTAGAGCAGACCAATCCCTCACTGCTCTTCTCTAGCAGAGACAGGAGTGGCCTATAAAGACCCGGCCACATGTTTGTAAGTTAGTGCTGACTTAGTGCTCTTTGACTTTCATTCTTGTCATGGGTATGAATTTTGTAACAATGGAAAATATAAGATTTGTTAACCTTTTACAGATTCTCTTTATTTATTCAAGTGATTGCTGATGTAAGTCTTAAAAAAGGACATTGTGTATTTTTTTAACTAAATTTTCATTTTTTTTTTCCCATTTGCAGCCGTTATGGCTATTAAGATCTTCTTCCCCTCCGCCTGTTCGGCGGCAGAGAACGGTCTTCTGATAGGACGCTGGATGGCACAGCACAAATCTGCTGTAGTACTGGCCACGCTGCATTTTCCTTTCATCCCAGGCAATGTGAGGAGCTATCTGAGCCAGATGGAGAGGAAGACTGGGCTAAGCCTTTCTGTTATAGGAACTTGGAGCCACTCCAAGAAGGACAAAGATGAGAAAATGGATAATTTCCTTGGAGAGCTGGGCAGTATCTTCAGTCACCAGCCCTGGCTGCGGATGGCCCGGGAGTCTTCCAGCAAGTTCTGGGATTGCAAGGTAGAGAGGATGGAAGGTGAAGAGTCTGAGGATGTGGTCTTGGTGTACTATGATCAGAGGAAGCTGATGCTGTCAGAGTTACACTCTGCATCTGAATATTCAGAGATTGCTGCTGTGTTTGATACCGTGGCCAAACATCAGCCACTTTTCGCCAAGGACAAGTATGATGAGGGGCCGGTCAACTTAACCCACTGGCAGTCTGATGGGGTAGAGGCCAGTATTATTGTGGAACTGTGCAAGCAGGCATCAGTGCCGTTGTGTGCGGTCATCTCCTTTTTTGTCTCATTGATCACCAGCATATGTAATCTCAGGTAAGTGGTCACATCATATGTCTCTATACCTAATGCCACGTATAAGTTAACAGTGTGATGTGAACCATTTCCAATCAGGTTTTGACATTAACTTTTCACCACAGTAACAGCAGTCAAGTCTAGCAAAAACAGAGCACATTGTGAAGATTCCATTTTCCTTCTCCTTGCATGACTCTGCAGAGATTACTTGTTGGTCAAAGAAGTGCCTGGACACATGACTTTAACTGGTCATATTATAGGGCCTTTTGTCATCTGAAAGTGTCCCAAACTTAGCAACATGTTTGAAAAATACAGTAAGTCTGCTTTATGATTGGACCCTAAGAGTGATAGTGGATGACAGAGACTAGCCTCGGTCTACTATGGAATATTGGATCTTAAGCATCTGCCTATGTTCCTAGGGATTAAAGAATTCCAGGGGCTATTCATAATTGCCCCCCAAACAAAATCCCATTACAGTTTTGGAAAAACTGCCCTTTTTGTGAGAGAACACAAAGGCTGCATACCTATAGATTCCTTATCACTAGATACAGGACTGATAATGAGAGCACTTATCTGCTTGTGCAACTTCACTTCTTCACTGGCCTAAATACTGCCAATTTTGGCCCAATGAAAGAGTCATGAGGTTGTAGGAATAGGTATAATTTATACTTGTGTGTTTTGTATAACAGTTACTTGTCCAGACCTGAGTGGGGCTTAGAAATGGGGAAGAAGTGTGCAGAAGGTCTTATTGGGTACCACTGAAACACCCAGGTAGTCCTCCTTCTGGAAATTGCTAATCTAGATTGTAAACCCTTTGGAGCAGAGTGCTCTCCTCCTCCTGTGTCACTGTCTGTATCTGTCTCTCCTTTGCAACGGCTATTTAATGTACAGCACTGCATAATATGTTGGTGCTATATAAATACAGTTTATTATTATTTGTATTATTTATAATAATAATAATATGGGGTGATGTATTAGTCACTGCACCCTGCACTGATGAACCTCAACCACTTGGGGGCGCTTGCCTACCGAAGTTCTTAATGTTTCTTTCTCTTACAGTACTGATAAAAGAAAATAAAACACTAATAAAACTTGTCTTTTTGTGTTTCAACACATTTCCTATTCAGTCACAGATACACGCGTTGTTTTATTAATAACCTAACTGCTTTGTTGTTGCAGGGTTCTTAGTGGGAAGCCTTTGTCTTTTCTTTGGAGCAAGATGTCTACTTGTGAACAATTAGGGAGACGACTTGAGAACCTTCGACTGATCAGCAGCTCAGAGAAGGCTCAGGACCATACGACTTTCATGAGGTATCCACTGCTTTCATCTATATACCTTGCTTCCTCTCTTGTCATAATAATTCACTGTATAACTGTGAAAATGGCTGCTGGATTCGCCCTAACCTAAACCTAGAATAACCTGAAACCTAGAACCATTGTTAGATTTTTTTTATTTATGCAAATGTATGCGTATTTTCCTAGACTTTTTGTCCAGTCTAACAATTAGCATGGGTTCTTACCTTTTTTTTACTTTAATAAAAAAATGTTTTGGCTTAACATACATTTTACACTTCCTTTCAGCTGTCCTTCTTTAGATAAAATTAATAAAATGGATGAAGCTTACCTTTTAAAATATATTTCATACATCATTGTTAACTGTTTTACTGTTGTACCCTTTACAGAAAGGCCAATACGTTCCTGTCGCTGTTTCTAGATGTTACTCTGGGCATTCTCTTGATGTCCTGGCTGTACCAGGGCAACCATATAGGTCAGCTGGCTGATGCCCTCATTCCTGTGGCTGACGTGAGTTGTGTGTTTTTTTTAATTAAATATAAGTGACATGCATCATTAAAAAAATCTACCTATGTTTGGTAAGGCTTTGTATTAAATAACATTGGCAAACCTCTGAGTTTTGGAAAAGAAGGGAAAGTCTCACATCTTACTGTATGGCAGCTATTTATTAATACAGAGGTATTCTAAATCAAGAATGCATTTTAGAATATCAGGATAGGGACAGATTGTGATTGAGTATATTTTGTTTGTACCACTGTGGGAGATCCTTTGGATCTCCAAGATTATTTACACGCTTCAGGGGATTCTCATTCGATTTGCCTCTCAGGGCTGATATCGGACGAGAATCTGATGTGTGTACAGCGGCCGTCCGACGTCCTTAATGGATCTGTTCTGATGGATTCATGAACGATCACAATGGAAGTGAAGTAGGGAGATCGCAGCAGGGTGGAGCTCAATCATCCCCCCCCCCCTTCCAAAGAGCAGAACGGTGCTGTATGTACAGCGCTCGTTCATGCATTGTTCAGTCTCCCATCCTTTCCAATGAGAAAAGTCTAATGTGTGAATGTAGCCTAAGCCCAGGACCTTGACTTCTGCCCAAGCTTGGATTTAGCCCTGTGCCCTGTTTAGCCTAATGTCTTTTTTTTTTTTTGAAAATAATTTTTATTGAGAAAAACCAAGGGTCATACATAAAAACCGTGAGTAACAAAGCATTTACAGCAGAAGAATGTGAACAGCATATTAAAACGGAGGTAAATTCTCATGTCTTCTTAACATTAATCTGTCAACTGAGGGAGCAAATGAATGCCTTCTGAAGATCTGGTACTTAACAGATGAATTACAGGGGATGGGGCCTAACTTGTAACTCTGAAAAGCTGAGATGTAGTGTGCATTTTGGGGCTTTTCAGGGATTGATTTAAAGACTAATACGGGTACTTTCAGGTCCCACAGTGCAACTTTAGCATTGCTGTTACAATTACAAACGTCTTGGCCTCTGTCAAGTTTAATGTATAGCAAATCTTGACCAAAAATATAGAGCCTGCTCTTGCTGACCTCCTTCTCAGAAATCCAAGTAGATTAGTAAAACAGATGAACAGCTAGCATGATCAAGAGCAAAACAGGAATGACAGCCCCCAGTTTACCACTTAAATTTTAAAAGTTTAATTTGTTCCATGTGTACCACTTTACATTTTGGTTGTACATTTCAAATGTTCTCAGATCTCTGTCTGTGTTATGTGTTTTTATATAGCGAATAGCTCTGGAACTTCAGGAGCTGCTGCAGTGGCTGATGGGAGCTCCTGCTGGGCTGAAGATGAACCGAGCCTTAGATGAGGTGCTGGGAAGATTCTTTATGTATCACATCCACCTATGGATAAGTAGGTTCTAGCTACTGTTTAAGATTCTAAAGGATCATATTGTTTTTTTAAATAAAGTTATATCTGTGCTCAATTCTGAATTCAGATTGTTGAATCTGTTAACGTGTTATATATGAGTAAGCTACTTGGATTTGAGCACAAAACTACAGTTAGCCATTTCTGAGGCATACTGCAGGTTAGTGACAGACTTGAGGTCTAAAGCTCTCTGCTTGTCCTATATCGTTACTGTATGTCCTATAATTTTTTTTTTTTTTTTCAGGCAAAGATTTAGAATTTAGAGAGGGATCAGTTGTTACCATGCACTATTATGACACACATACTGCAATGTATGCAAACCATAAATATCTGTATTTAAACAGACATTTGGAAATAATATGTAAAAAGTTCAGACAAAATTTTTAGTTCAAAAAGTTTCCCGTATAGAAAACCACTGTTTGTCATTTCTAGACTTGTTGTTTACTTCTGTCAGCACAGCTTTGCTGTCTTTCTACACCACTTACATTATAGCCTCACATATCAACAGGTATTTTTTTACTGAAATTTTAGTAATTGAATACACAGGCTGCTACTTACAAGTTGCGTATTCACATTATTTTTCTGCCAGCATGCTGTCTTTAAATAATCTGATAGCACTGAAACTCTATGTACTTTGGCTCTAACATCTGTTGTGTTTGACTGTGAACAGGTTACATCCGCTTGATGTCTCCCTTCATTGAAGTGATTCTCTGGTATATCGGTTTGTCTGCTTGTCTGGGTCTGACAGTAGCTCTGTCCATCCTTTCCGACATAATTGCTCTCCTGACCTTTCACATCTACTGCTTCTATGTCTATGGAGCCAGGTAAGAAAACAATGGACTTCTTAAAAAGCCATTTTATCATGTCACCCTGAAATCAATTAGGTTGGGTACACATGTCCAATGGTTTTCGTCCGATAATCGGCTCAGGACCAGTATCGGAGGAGAATGTGGCGGGTGTACAGTGTTCGTCATCCATCGTTCGAATGACCGTCTTGGCAGGTCAACGGATGATGTTCGACAAACGATCGTAATGGAAGTGAAGGTGAGAGAGTGCAGCGGGTGCCGCTCTGTCATTCTCCCCCTCTCCAGAGAGCAGAACGGCGCTGTATGTACAGCACTTGTTCATGCATAGTACAGTTGTTAGTCATTGGAAAGGATCATGAAAGATCCTTTCCAACAACAATTATTTCACGTCTGTACATAGTCTTACAGTTTTTAACGGATGGTGAACAGCTGCTATACGTTTGGCTCATTCAGTAGCTGTTCACACACATCAAATAACTTGTCTGTGTTCACTTTCTTCTCTACTACTCACTACCCAATATATTGTTTTTCTTGTGTTTGATTGTCTTCTGATCATCTATCAGGTTATACTGCTTCAAGATGCATGGGCTCTCATCTCTTTGGCGACTATTTCGTGGTAAGAAGTGGAATGTCTTGCGTCAGCGGGTGGACTCTTGCTCCTACGACTTGGATCAGGTATCTAGTTTTTCTTATGCTTGTAGATCTGCAGCTTTCATATTTTTAAAAGCTGCAGATCCATACTTCTCAATTTTTAAACTGATTGTTTGATTTGCTTATGCAGGAAAAAAGAAACAAGTTTAGTAAAAGACTTTGTGCATTTAAAGGCTCCTATATAACGGTCCAATCATGTCCTAACTCCGGTATTATTTAATGGAAAAGTGAATCAACAGTAAAAGTGCATGGGATGTCTGCCAGGAAAAAACTTATTCCTTTGAGAAATAACATTAAAATAAAATTGCAGAGATGTTAAAAGAATAATTTCGATGTGGTGTACATACTTCTTCATACGACTATATTTATACTATCACACCATAGAAAATGAATGGATTGCCTTGTTAGCATTTATCATTATAATGCATTTACTTAAGTGTAGCAATAGGGGTTAGGTTTAGGTTTTTGAGGGGTAAGGTATAGTGAAGAATGGGTTTAGTGGTTATGTTTAGAGTCCGTAAAATTGCCTCACACTAGTGTGCTGCATTATTGTGCCTGCATTGACAAGCATTGCTTTAGGGAAGTCCTGTAATAAAAAGGTTGGTCTGTCACCACAACGCACCCAAAAATCATACTTGACACATTTTAGAAAGCATAGTGCCAGGACAGTGCAATGAAGTCACACTAATGCACTTACTGATTTGTGAACAAACCTTAACTGCCAATCATTAATGAAAATGCACATACATCATATGTGATAAATGTAGGTCATAGCAAAAGTTTGTGTTTTACAATTTTTAACTCTGGAACTGCTGTGGTATCTACAAGGGGCTTTTCAGTGGATGAATACTATTCTACTTGTTCCATTGTACGTATCACTTTTGTGTACTGATGTGACTGTGTATCTCTTCTGCAGCTATTTCTCGGAACATTGCTTTTCACAATCTTGCTCTTCCTCCTACCAACTACCGCTTTGTATTACCTGGTCTTCACACTGGTATGTACTATTTTATTCTACTTTTTTTAACTGCAGTCTGCTGATTTCAGTAGTCCTGATCTAAAAAGTAAACCCATGTGATAGGCATGGTCTGAAAGTGCCATCAATTGGTTCCTGATTGCTAGTAGGAACTCAAAGCTGTCACTTGACAGCAGGGCCTGAGAACCAGGAATGTGCACAGCTACTTTTTCCTAATTCTCAATGGAATGTTAATTAACGCTCTTTAGATCATTGTGGGTGAGAATGTTATTGGCCAGACTGCAGACATCATCTAGGTAATGAACAATTAAAGTTAAAAAACGCACTGATGTGAGCAAGTAACTGAAATGGAGGACTCTAATTAGATGTACTGGGCCCCTGTGCATGTGTATGATTAATTAAACCATATTTTTGTCAGTTTGTTGGTACTTCTTGCTGTGCGCCCATCAAACACTAAAATTTGATATAATCTTTAAAATTTTGCTTATATATAAATGTGTGTATGCTCATATTTATTGCCACTCAGATCTATAGAATGTTGTTAGAAAGGAAACAACACTTTACTGCAATATGTAAATATTAGATTTGTTAAGCATGAATTATATTAAAACAATTGTGGAGCTGGCAGTGATGGTTTTTGGACTGAGCTAAACTGCAAATGTTTACTGAACGCTGCCAGCCATTACATAGCGGCCAGATGCCCAGTCAGTACACTGCTCAGCTCGAAAGCAGACAAGACGCTTGCATGCAGCCATTATGATAATCTTAGCTGTCTCAGGGCTATAATAAAAATGTAGCGTCGGTATCCCTGAATAAAAAAAGTACTTTAGCTTATAGCTAAGTGCACTTCTTACTTCTAGTAAAACCGTGCTGTTCTTATCAAAGCAGGAAAAATAGTTTTTTTGGGGGCAGATTGTATACAGTTCAGTTAGATTGCAAAAACCTGCAGGAATAAATATGAAAGCACACTCATTTTATATTAATACAGATTTCTCCCCTTGCTCTCCATCTGCTCATATAAAATTTCTCTTGTTTCCTGACAGCTTCGTCTGCTCGTGATAATGGTACAAGGTGTCATCCAGATGACCATTAACCTGCTCAGCTCCCTCCCATTCTTTGCATTGCTACAGCGCCTATGTCGTTCTTACCGACTGGCAGGTGGGTCCTTTATTACCCTAGATTTGGTTACATGGAGAAATATTGCATTGATAAATGGTAACTTTATACTTTGTATTTTTGGGTGTGATAACTCCAGTTTGATTCTATTACAGCGGGTGTAAAATTCCGGATGCTGGAGCAACAACAGGGAAAGCCACTTCGATTGCTGATGCAGGTGAGTTTGATATATCTTTTAACAAATATGTATTATTAGCTTAATAAAGCTGTATACAATGCTGTTTTATAATATTATTAATGTTATGTTGTGTGGCATTTTTGCTTCATTATCACAAAGCAAAATCAATATGGTAGCTGCATTAGGCCTCTTTTTTTCTTTTTACCATCACACTTCCTGTCCTAGAGTGACAACACGCAAACAGAAAAAAACTGAGAAGGCAGATAACACTGCTTGATATTTAGATTCAGGGCACAGGAAGATCACAAGATTTCTAATCTGCAGTATATTCAGTATACATTCTGTGATCTACTTTAACATTTCCAGACACATCAGGCATCATAGATAGCTATAGGCAATTTTTGTGTACATTTATTATATGCCTATTTATATATATAATTAAATTTATTTTATGTACAGCGCTGTGTAATATGTTGGTGCTATATGAATCCTGTTTATTAAAATTATTATTATTTTTAAAATGATTAAGAATAATAATATTAATAATATGAATTATACAAGTATGTATATGATAAGCTCTGTTATTCAGGTGATCCCAGTGTGCTTTGGGAGGGCAGGGACCACAGATACACTTTGCATCTAATTTCTATGCTTCTTTCACTACAGATCAACCCGCTCCCCTATGGGCAAGTGCTTGACACCTACAGGCTGCCATCCAGCAGATGTTACCCTAAAGACTCGTGGGGATCTTTGTGCAAGAAGCTGTTCATTGGGGAAGTCATCTATCCTTGGAAGCAGAAGGAAGAGAAACAAGACTGAGGGAGTACAAACAGTGTTTGTTACAAGCAGGACACTGCCACAAGTCAACAGGTCATGAGGCATTAGAAGTTCTTCATTAAACAGTTAAATTCTTTTCACTCTTTGTTTATTGATTTATAGTCCAGAGAATGTTAACTTCCTTGTACACCAAGGGTTGTGTAAATCCTCAGCTGACATGGACTGTTTGTTAGTGGATGCACTACCACAGCTACCAAGAGAAATCAATATGGAGTCACCTCCCCTAATAACCAGTCCTTTGCAGCACAGATCTATTTAGATAAGGGCTTAAGCTAAACACAGCCTTTAATTCCACAGGAAGTTAATAGGCCAAGGGCTTTAAATCCCTGACCACCCTTCCAAACACTGACTTTTAACAAATTAATGGAGAACTTCTGCATAGGATAGTTTCAGTTTAAATGGAAATCGCTCATCTGTCTGCCTTAGTATATAATGGGATCCCAGAGTAGTCACACCCCACCCTCAATATTATGTCTCGGTGTTCTCCCCAGACCCTTTTAGCTGGCACTTTTAGGTGACCACTCGGCTATTTTTGGGTGGTTACTGAGGAGTTTGGTCACGATACAGGGGCTGCCACCCGCCTACAATTTGTTAAAAAAATTTGAAAAAAATTCTGGCTTGAACACAGATGTCTGAAAGCCTTGTAACCCCAATGTAGATTGTAGCCTCCTCCACTTTAAGGAAAGGTGAGACAAATAATCAGAGTATGCTACCTATTATTTTCCTGCTTCAGGGTAAAAGGAAAGGCAGTTACTGGTGTATATAACTATACCAAAGAACACCAACCCATTTCATCCAACTTCACATGGGTATTTTACCCATTCCACTGCCTAATAGTTTACCTTTACCTCTCTTATTTATTCTTTCCTTACACCTTTCCATTCCCATACTCCAATTTATACCTATATAATTTATTCTTTTTTTGTCTCCACCCATTCCCCAAATTTTTAATAAAGTCTTTTACCTTTAGTTCCTTTTGGCCAAAAAATAAATTCCCTTTAAAGGACTTCAAGCACATTAATCCCACATTGTTTAAAATGACTCCCTTATCCCATTTTCCAAATAAATTCTGTCATTAAAAATCACTTCCTTGTGTTTCCATAACCACATTCTTCTTTTTCTATCATGTTTCCCTGTGTGGTTGACATAAACAGGTTGGTGTTGCTTGTCACGCAGTAGCAAAATACCAGGTTTCACCAGCAGGGGGCACTGCATGTCACTCTCCTGTTTTTTTTTAATAAGCTAAGGGCTGCAGTAGTGTGGAAAATTTGTGCCAATAACTGGAATTCTAAGCAGACATGATCTCTATTTCCATTTAAACTGAACATCCTATTTTATCACATTCCAATAATGAGATTGGACTTAACAGCCCCAAAACAATAGTCCTGAAATATATTGCCTTTGTTATAATGTGCATCTGCAGATTATTTTAATTTTTATTGGCAATTAAGGGGTCATCCATATTGTTATGGCCAATGTTACCTAAGGTACGGGCACTGGCTGTGTTTCATGAAAATTTCTGCAGTAAAAGCCAAACAGCCAAATGTATACATGAACTACATACAGTATATGTGAATGACTTTACCTGCCAAAATGTTTTAAATTCTGTTCAGTCACTGTCTTACACCGCATTGCCAGGGAGATGACACCACTATTTATTGTTGCTTTTTAGTGTTCTGTGCCATTTGCAAAGAGCATCATCATACTACTGAGGTCCTCCCTGTGCTTGCCTTCCATAAACTGCCGAAACAACTCCCCCTCTAGCTTCCATTGCCTGGAAATGGATTGGAAGTACTAATCAGCGCAGTAAAGTTGCTGACAATGCAAAACCTCCCACTCTGCCCAACTTCTGCTGTGCAGGAGATTGTGGGAAGGTAATATAAAGCTGTATTATAGGCAATTATACAAGCACTATTTTAAAATACATTGTATTATTTTTTAGGGAATAACTGGACTTATTTTGCCTTCTTAGATTGACTATTCTTTGTATTTAAAGCTGAATTTTAGAATCTGGTAAACAATGACTTTCGAATGAGGCTACAAGGGTTAAATGCTCAGTTATATATAGGGATGATGTATAGAGAAAGATCACTGTGCCCATCACTTGCTCCCTCTGCAGCTTGGGCAGCTCCTCTGATGTTGTGCGGTGTTCCCGAGCATCTTATGCTTTCTACTTCTAATGGACTGCCGATCAAATAAGAGGACCGGTCACATGGAGCCTGTAAGGGAATATGGTAATCCTACTCTTTACATCCACCTAAACAAGCAGTTAGCAGTAGTAGACCTGAAGCAAGGGAATTCCTAGGCAGACCCTACTTTTGGTAGGGCCAGCAAAATTAGCAGCCCTTTGCATAGCACATAAAACCAGTCCCTGTCTCACAGTAGCATACAATGTGAAGTCTTTATGACCATCACATGGTTTCTATAGGGCTAATCTTAAGTGAAAGCAGAGACGCATGAGCTGGTAAGGATACAGCACTACTGTGGACATTACATTTGCACTCTATTACCAATGTCCACTTTGTTGGCCATTACACAGCAATGTGTAACTGAGGCAGCTGCCATATTGGTGAAGGCACAAGCTATAGCTTGGCAGCTCCTTCTGTTCCTGGAGCCTGCCATCAATGTAAACCCCTGCATAGGAGTCAGGGTGGGCAGGATATGCCTGTGATGATGTCAAATTCATTGGATTCCTGTGAGCCTCAATAAACAGAGGGTGGCTAGGGGCTGTCACAGTGCTCTGTTGCTGCTTCTTGCAAATTGATTTTAGTTAATTGTTAGCTAGATATGGTTTGCTTTAACCTAGCCGTATGCCCAGCGCATTATATAGTTTGCTTGCATTTCTTTACAAGCAACCTTTTTCAGGGGATCAAGAAGTGAGCTAATTGTACTTTGACTTTTTTTTAGCCTTCCTCTGAATCTTTTTTGGTTTTAGGGTTCTGAGGATGTTTTGTTTGAACTCAATGAACATACATCTTTTATTCACAACCCATGTAACGATAATCCCTGCTTGCTATGGCCCTGCCCTGCTTTCTTCCTTCATAGTAACTTTCCGACTAAGACATGGTCGCTTGTAACTTCATTTAACCTTTGATGACTCTTTGGAATTTTCTATTTAAAGATAGAATATGGCAGCTAAGCACAATAAATAGTTATACAAGACAGATATATTTTCTATGGAAGGGAAATAAAACCGGGCCACATTCGAATCACACTATAGTATATTGTTTTACACTCCAGATAGTGTGTGTATATATATATATATATATATATATATATATATATGTTATTGCACTGCAAGGTCGTCAGCTTAGTTTAAGCTCAATCTACACTGGTGATGTTGCAGTTTTTTGTCACATGACCACATTTATTTGTTCTCCCAGCAGTTACGATGGTTATTAGACTCCTGAGACAACACACAATTGTCTAATGATTACAAGTCAATAGGGTATGACATCTGCCTGTGGGCAAATCCCACATATTCATCTACATATTGCAGCATTACACTCCATGCAGTGTTTTCATTATTATTAATAAACAGGATTTATATAGCACCAACATATTACGCAGCGCTGTACATTAAAGAGGGATTGCAAATGACAGACAGATACAAACAGTGACACAGGAGGAGCTTAAAGAGAATTTGTCCTATTTGTCAGGGGCTGGTACAGAGGTTGCCATTATCGGACTCTTTAGACCAGTTCTGATTCCAGAACTGTAAACACCTACAAAGCATTAAAAAAAAACAGCCATGCCCACAGAGTCAGTAGCATGTATCTGGGTTGACGGTATGCAGTGATATATGAGGTTAATAAAATTAGACAGGTACCCTTTTTTAAGGTCAGAAGAGGCAGATGCTATTTAGTGTATATAGGAAGGTTGGTGGGGATTAATCGCCCATTAAAGGTGATTGCATGTATATAGATATATTGGCTCAGTGGTTAGCACTCTGGCCTTTGCAGTGCTGGGTCCCAGGTTTGAATCTCGGCCAGGACACTATCTGCGTGGAGTTTGCAGGTTCTGCGCGTGTCTGCGTGGGTTTCCTCTGGTTACTCCGGTTTCCTCCCACATTCTTAAAGCATACACTTAGGTTAATTAGCTTCCCCTCAAATTGTCCTTAGACTGTGGTAATGACATATGGCTATGGTAGGGACGTTAGATTGTGAGCTCCTTTGTGGGACAGTTACATGACTATGGACTTTGTACAGCGCTGCAAAATATGTCGGCTCTATATAAATACTGTGTAATAAATACATAACTCTACACCAATTTCTGAATTGGCACCAACTCCCTAAAATTCTCATGTACATTGCCTGTATTGCCTACCAGGATTATGGGCATTATTCCATCAATCAATCAATGTTCACACTAAGAAGGCCAAAATCCCAGAACAAGCATTCACACTTGGGGCATTATTTATGAAACTGGAACACGGGGATCAGATGTTAGATTTTTATATTGTAATCTAAAAAGATTTCTGGGATCTTGTTGCTTTGGGCAACAAACCATTTTTGTATTTAGGGACCTCTGTTTTATTGTGAAAAGGTCTAAAAATGATGAATAATATATGCTACAATAAGTGCTATTTTCTACAATGATGTGTCATATTAGATTTCTGGGTTGTAGAAATTCCATTTCATTTATTTATCATAATGTCTGAAGGAAAACCTTTCACTCTGCTGTGGGCAACAAGAACCATTCTTCCTTCACAAATACGGCTTTATTATTCAGTGTTTAAGAACTTCTCTTAATCTGTGTTGTCCTATAGCAAGCCAAAAGTAGTAAAATAAACTGGGTTTTGGTTAGTTTGTGTGTCTCAGGTCAGTTTCCACTGACACCTAATGATCTTTTTGGCTATCTGTAAGAGTGACATTCTTGCCAATGGCTGGCAATCTAAGAGGAATTCTTCCTACTGACCACCATACTACTATACTGTGAGCTGTGGATATAGGAATAATAGAAGGGGTTCTTTTATGATCTGAATGTTATTGTAAGGGTTCGCCTATGTTAAAAAGCTTCATAAACACAAACCCTAACCTAATAAATCATGTTTGCATTCTGAAAAGCAAATCAGACCTATTCATAGCATTGTACCAAAATGACCAAAGCAAAGGCAATAGACTCAATAGCCACCTGCAACACGTACTGACTTTTCTTGCATCAGCTTAACAGTAACACCCCACCTGCAATGCATACTTACCTGTCCTTTGCTTCCTTCTCTCCTCTATTCAGCCACTGAAAATAGAGATAGTCTGGAGCATAGGAATAGCTTACACAGAGCTTAGATATCTCCTTGCCCCAATGTGACAGTGTTGGGCCAGTCATCAATTGCCCTAATTCATATTCTCCCCCCCATACCTGAATGAATCCAACATGTGTGTTAGCTACAGTGGGTGAATGAAGTGGCAATAAAGGAAATATACATCCATACTGCATGGGGGAGCAGCATTCCAACAAACATCTTACTTTGTTCTGCAAGAACAAAGAAAAATGTTGTGCCAGCTCCTCTCCTGGATTGAGATTGCTGTCTCTGATTTCATTGCACAATGTGCATTGGAAGATCAAGTCCACCTCCTTTTTTGGCAGGAGGCTATCCATCATCTAGCCATTTTATCCCCCAGCTTAGCATCCCTGTCCCATCATTTTCATTTTTTGGATTCCACTTATTTCAATCATGGTGGTGCCACATCACCTGTGAGCATTACTTAGGGCAGGCTCAATGTAAATGCAGACTGCCCTGTAATGTCCACAACCTTATGACGGACACCTGCACATCAATTTGCATATCTTCTCCCAAAAGTCAGGGCACTGCTTGCATTAGGGTTGCTTTTGAAGAGACATAGCATAGACATAGACATACAAAGTAAGAGTGCTGCAATGTTTTATTAAAGCTATATACAATCTGCCACCAACTATGATCTGCATAGAGAAACACTGAGACCCCATATTGATCACTGGATCTAATAAAAGGTATGTAATGAAAACAATGGTGCTGTACTAATGGCTGAGCATGATGAAAGGTTAGTGTTCCTAAGGGCTTTTACACGTCCACTATATTTCTGTATGGGCTACCTATTCCAATGCATGGCAACTGGGCAGCACCAGCACATCAGATTGCAAACCAACCAGATAAGTTTGTTTTATTGCAGATGAGTTGTCACCTGTCCCTTCTGCAATAAAAAAAACCCTGCTTACATGCATTTTTTTGTTCCACTTTAATAAACAGGGTTATTCATGACACTTTTATATCTTCCATCATCAGCTTCCTCTGTGGCTCCCCACATTCAGTCACATGACATCTACAAAGGAAGTCAATAGTGGAAGTCTTTCTGCTGCTGTGACTGCAGGTCTGATCAGGAAGTTTTATGATGACCAGCTTGTTTCCGAATTGATATCTGGAAAAAACAGCACCAGCCCAACACAATATTAGTACTGGCCCCCAGGGGCCAAAGGGTATCCCATTTATCCAGCCCTTGTGCAACACATATAATAAAACAGCACTGATGAGGGTTAGTGGAAGCAGGTAAGAATATCTTCGTTTTCTAGTTTGTCTGAACTTGGTCTCATGTTATCATTTACCATCTGACAACTCTGTTCCCTTTGGCTGATGTTGTCAGTGCCAATTCTTTGCTAAACCGGCACTGACAACACTTACGAGGAGTTATCGATGGTCCCATATTTGTCAGATCACTTCTGCTTTTCTGATCGTCACATCTCCTATCACCTCCACGTGTCCACCAACAACACACAAGCTTAGTTCCGGGTGATAGGCGCCACGCCCCCTTCCTCCTTATTGGTCAGGTGGAATGACGTGTGCTCGCTGATTGGCCATCCATGCCAGTGATGCAATAGGGAACCCTCTGGACTCATACAGGTGGACAAATGTTATTGTAGCAGAGATCCGCCTGACACCCGGAAACTGGGAGCCCATTGACACAGCACAGGGGGTCAGGAGCTGCTATTGTCATCAATTCACATGATGGAGGCACACTGACACAACTACTGTCCTAGCATCTCTAAGGATGAGAAGACCCCCTGCCTGGAGCTGACAACCCCCCAACAACATGCCCCCAGCTCTGTGGGTGACACTTACCTTGTGCATCACACAGGTGCTACAGGTGAGTCACTGAACAGGAAAATATTATCATATTATTATAGATAATGATCATGTATCTGTGCTGTAATATCTGCACCCCCAGATATTGTAGGTGCCTCTGCTTTCAATGGATGGTCAAGAAATTGAAGTTCTGTCCTGCAAATCGTTCAAATTTCTGTGTCCTTGCTTGTGGGACACACCACAAAATATTCCTGTGATTGGTCTTTTTTATTCTACAGATTTGGCTGCTTGTCTGATATAAATATTTGTATTGTGCGGGGATTTTGAAGTACTGAAATCATGATCTGTGCTTGTGAATCCAGAACTGGGACTTTTGTGTAAAGGAGTTTGGGATCAGTGGTCACAAATCACAAACCAAATCGCAATGAGCGGGAACTGTACAGGGCGGTGGTTGTGATATAGCCTTATTTGTGGCCCTTGATAGTAGTGTGGGGCCACATGTGATATTCAGGGTTTGTAATGATACAGAAATCTGTTCTGCAGACAGATTATCAGAAACTACATATATATAGGAAGAGATAGTCAGAGACTAGGGGTATAATAATAGAGATGGTAAGAGACTGCGGGCTTTTAAGATGAGATGGTCAGAGACTGCGGGCTTTTAAGATGAGATGGTCAGAGACTGCGGGCTTTTAAGATGAGATGGTCAGAGAACTAAGACATCGGAAGAGATGGTCAGAGACAGCACACATACAGACATGCAGACTTGCTATAAGTATAGTCAGACTATTACAGGCGACTGTCAGAGGCTATGTTACAGGAGTCTGTTAGAGATCACAGCCATCACAATATCTTTGCAAATAATTTCTGTCTTCTACACTTCTGGGGTTTGAAAGGCAGGGCATGGGAACCACATACTGGGTACCAGGGATCTAGATCCTGGAAGTCATTCTACCCTATTTAATGTACAGCGCTGCGTAATATGTTGGTGCTATATAAATCCTGTATAATAATAATAATGTTGGCACTGTTCCTGGCACAATTGGTGACATTACTATTACAAACATTGGTGTCACCTTTCTGATTGCTGGTGCTGCTACCGGACCTACCAATGCCCTGACCAGTAGGTCTCCTCACATTTCTGTATTTTATCATTATGTTTGCCTGGAGCTTAGCAGTAAAGCCGAAGACAAAGCTGCTGTTTAGAGAAGATTAATAAATCCTGTAATGTGACGCTTTTAGATTGTTATCAGAGTCACCATGTTCCATTGCTGTGTGTACAGAATTAATTGCAGGCTGTGGGGGGGATGGGGGGTGCTGAGATCTCAGACCTCCAGACATAATTAATATGCAATACTCAGCAAAGTGCAAACAATTCCTTGTCCCTCCCAGAGAACCACTCCTGTGTGAATCAATATTTGCACTGAACAGGTGCATGGCTCTGTATAGGAATGCATCGCTTCAGCTCACAAGCTGCTCCTATGTAATCCATTCATTTGTGCAGTGCAAGTGAGGTTCCAGAAATCTCCTTACTTGTTTCTGAATAGGTTCTGCTTCCTATAGGGCAAATCAAACAAAAATCCAAATTTACCAATTGACCCCAGAACAAGAGGTGAGGGTCACATTCCAATGGGGACACCTGTCCTGATAGGGAAAATTTGTATATAGAGAGATTTCCTATTGTGTTTATAAAATGGAAAGTGAAAGAAAATCTCCCCAATGGGACAATAACCCTAGCACAAATGTGATAATCAAATGAATAGTCTTATGGCTTGGAGGGCTTTAGTTTCAATGTAATACTTTCACTGGGTGAATCTGGCCTAGGGTGATTACTCTGATGCTGATCTCTCTCATGGTGACAACGTTCACTGTATTGTGTTTTTGTAGGGTCAGCGTAGACACCTTTAAGTTGTTTTAAACCTCCTCTCCTATCGTCATGACATGGAGGTGATGTTCTGTAGTCCCCAAATAAGGTTGATAACATTAGTTAGGAAATCGCTGGATCTTTGGCATGTCAACAGTTTTTTTTGTATATTTACAGACCAAAAGGGAGCAAATAAGAAATTAATTGTAAGGTTTTATGGGTAGCCATTTATTGTTTGTTTGTTCCGTACCACTGTCTACTGGATAGTTACTAGAAAACAAGCCATTGCACATGATGACCACATCCCTCATCGTCCTCCGGTGTGACTTTGGAATGTGCTGGATGGGGTCATTCATTTCCCTCCTGCCTGTGACAATAGCTGTGTCCCCAATGACAGCAGCAGGTCACAGGTGGGGTCTTTTCAGGACAGAGACATGGTAACTTCCTGGTATTAGGCTGGGGGTCCTGTATTTTCAGGAATTCAGCGTGACGTGGTGCTCCGTGTCATGTGACTCCAGCCGGTGCGTTCCATTGTTAGAGGTGGCGGCACTAATCTGCCCACAATGTAAACACAGGAGCAGCCTGTGCTGTCTACACTCAGGGGACATTCATAGAACTCTACAAGAATATTCCAGATTCAGTATATATGTACTCTTGTCACCAATGCTGTCCAAAAATGCTACTTACCTGGCTGCCATGCTGACCCAATAGCTCCAGTACCCCTGATCTGCAGCAAATATGCCTATAAGAAGTTCTGATTTCACTGTCCGCATGCTTATTGTAGTTTAGTGACTCAGAAAGTATCATTATATGGAGGCCAGCATGAGTTCTGTTGCAGCTGATGCTGATGGGCAAACCAAGAGGTTCAAAAAAATATTCCCCCAGCAAAATATTATGTCTTTATTTTCCTCCTGATCCATTCAGCTGCAGGAAGCAAGCAAAAGAAGCATCGTGACAACGCTTACTCACTGTGCTACAAAGGAGTAGGGTTGTCAGGAGGTTACCAGGGGAACCCATGTAGGTTCAGGACATGGATGGCAATGGTTACCTGTTTTCTCAGTACAAACCTTAATGAAACCTAGCCTAAATATAGGCAATCAGGTTTCATCTTCAAAGACGGAAATATGTCACTTGATTGGCTAGTTAGACGAATCTTACCCTTGCCCAAATCTTCTCTTACATGACGTCTTTGTGTTGTAGTGTGATGCCGGGGCCTCCGTCTCGCTTCCAGAATCCTTGCTGTTTGTGTCCACGTTGGATGGAAGTTTGCACGCCGTCAGTAAGAAGACCGGAGATGTGATGTGGACTCTGAGAGATGGTAAATCCTGCATCTAAACCTGTAAACAAACGGGTTAAAAACACCGCACATTTAGATACATGCTGTACAAATGGGCGCCATGTTGCACCAATTTTGGGGCTTTGAAACTGTGGCAGCACGTTGAAAATGAAAATAAAAAACTTGAAGGGCCTCCTTTTCTTCAATCACAGAGCAAAGACAATTCTGTGGCACCCCGCTGCAAACACTGTGGCCTATTTTCTATGAATTAGATAAGCCAGGGTGTATGCATTGTAAGGGAGAGCATATATCATTATTGGTCATCCATTACATCATTTTATCATCCATCATATAAATATGTCCCTTTGATTTAATTGCCCACATAGGGTGGCAAATATAAGGTGCGTACACACTTCCAATTTTTATCGTTCCAATCGAACGACGAACGATCGATTGGGCAAAAAATCGTTTGTAAAAAAGTAACCAACGACACCGACGAACGAGGAAAGTCGCTGGAAACGAACGACCGGACCGACGGATCGGATTGGACGACGATCGTTGAACATCGTTCGTGTGTACGGTCGTTCGTTGATCGTCCATGTTCAGAGCATGTGTGATGAACGAACGTCCGTTCACTTTCCTGTCGTGCACATAGTTCCTCTATCGCTCAAACGATCGTATCTATTGTGTGTACAATATCTACGAACGATCGTGTCGTTAACTCTATGTGCAGGATCGGTGCTATACGATCGTTCATATATATCGTGCATGAACGTTCGTCGTTCGTTTTCCAACGATAATAATTGGAAGTGTGTATGTAGCTTTAGTCATCCCAGCCAAAGATTCATTGTTATTGCCTCCTTTTTATCTCCCAGCTTTTTTTGGTTGCTAGGAAACAATATCACCATTGTTTACAACTACCAATATGAATTTGAGGGGCGCTAGGCCTCAGTGGCCAAATATACGTATCGGGGGCCTCCTAGCTACAAGTTCCAATTTAGTTTTTTGATGCACTCTGGAGGGGCAAACAGAAAATTGTACTATTGTGCAGAAATACGGTTATCCTTTAAAGTTCACCTGTGCTATGTGGGCCAGAGTGCAAGATTTATGGTAATACTGGTTCAGCACTATATGCTTGGAAACCGAAGGCCCATCCACAATCTTCAAAGTAAAATGCCAGTTGGTGAGGTGGTAATCAATGCTGAATATTTTTTTTCCTAAAAAATACCCCCTAGAATTAAAGCAATTAACCCGTACATTGCACAGGGGTGGGTAAGGAGGAAGGAGGGTGGTTTTATATAAAGGAAGGTGTTTAAGATATACTGTGTGTGTATGTATGTATATATACATATATCACATTATCTTTATCTGTTAAAGCTGCTGTGAAAAATTACATTTATTTTCTATTTCATATCTTATATTTCTATTGGAGGCTCAGATAGGTCTATCTGCCCCCTCTTGCCACTTACAGGCTTAACTGTACCCTGAGCAAAACTTTATCTTGTATAATAAAGCCCAAATACATCCCTAATCAATAAATCCAAACAAAGATAGAAAATAGAGGGAATATGATAGAATAAATAATAGAATATCAATATTTTGGATAGGATTTTTAAAGCATCAAAAAAGTTCAATATTTTAAAATCATTCATTTATTATTATTATTCATTTGGCTTAAAAGATAAATGAATGAACAGTTGTTCAATACTATAAAAATTAGTTGACATCTCCAAGATAAAGCTTCATAATTCCTCTAATTAAAACATTTACATTTATCAATACATAGAAAATTGTCTCCAATGCATTTTGCAGATAACAGCTTGGATGCAGTTGGAGTATGACAGCAGATGGAATTAAGAGGGAGGAGGGCAGCGGCAAGGGACTCCACCTATCTGCAAAGGATTGAAGACTAAGGTGGAGTACAGGGAATCATTAAATTCTAGTATCAAGCATCACAATAAGGGCCATGTCAAACGTCCTTTTACTGCAGGCTCATCCACGCTTTCAACATTTGGGAACCATATTCTGCAAATGTTTGCACCTGGCTACAATAGAACGCAGTGTAGTTCCTGTAAGTTGCTTCTGACTGCACGGGTGCTTCTCCTCTTCCATACTTATCCTCACTCAAGTGCATGGCAAAGGGGTTGTCTAGCACTGTGGCTGACCCAGAAAACTGCATAGAAGTTGAATAGAGGGTTTGGGGGCAGCTAATTGGAAACTAAGAACCTTATGCTTATTAAACCGGTTTGTCCTAATCTCCCTTTACAGAACATATCCTAACTGTTACATACAAATTAAACTTGTTTGGCAAGCCAGCTTTGGCCCAAACATGCTGGTCCCCTCCCGTCATGTTATTTCCTGGTAACTCAGGTTTCAAAGATTTATCTTTGGCTCAAAAAACAAACAAGTACAAGGCCCTATTTATGGAAAGCATTCATAGGAAACGCATTACTGTTACCCACAGCAACTGAATCATTCAGGGAATGTATAGACGATGCTGTGCCAGAAATTATAGTATAGCCTTTTTACTGCAGGTATGGAAGGAAACATAAAAGGATTCACTTCCATTTTATTCATTTGATACAGTTATCTTTCCTACCTACTCCCATTAAAGTAACCCCCACATCCCCTTACATACTTACCTAAACCCCAAAGCCATGATCTGTCTCCTGGCAATATTTTCTTTCTGTGACCAATTCTGTGTAGTCCATATCAATTAAAAATAAAGTTTTGGAACACTTTTTGGCACTCATAGGCTGCACTCTTGTTAGGAAGAAGGGGGTGGCAATGACAAAATCAGGAACAGCCAGGCAAATAGCATTTTCAGAGCAAGGTCAGCATTTGTTTCTGACAGATGCACTTTTGTTTGGAGCAGTAGGCTGAATATCAATAATCCTATTTTTTAGAAAAGACTTGGGCAGCAGGATAAGAGAAAAAAGCACAGAGCCACAAAATAAATTAAGTAGAAGCAGGGAGATCCTTGCACTGCACTGCAAGTCATCAAGTGCAGCAAGTAGAACAGTGATCAGCATAGTAGTGAGTAGAGATGATCAATGATTTGCAAACATTTGTCTTGATGCAAATCACACACCAATTGCCTTTGGTATGCAGTTTTAAAGAAGCTTAATCTGACATGATAATGCCTTTTTTAGTTGCCTGTACAGTATAACCTTGAGGATATTAGGAAGGGTAGGGGACACACAAGTCAGGTATTCTGCATACAAATGCTGATAAGAATGAGGCTGAATGGGGAGGAAAGAGCAGAGTGAGCAGCAAGATGACTTTTTTTTTCTGCTGCTTCTTCTTTACTTTATAGCAACAACTTGGGGTCTGGGATGTGATCAGGTTATATTGCTTTACTGCAGAATAGAAGTGTCAGGGTCACCAGGCACTCTGTGATGTTGGCCAGCGATTCTTAAATCTCCAGTCTGGCTGACAAGTAAAGCATCTTCCACATTTATCTGTTTGCTTATCTTGTGACTTTGCATTAATTTGTTTGGTTTCCTAGGAAAATTTACTCTAATTTATTAATTTTCATCCTTGAATGTTTATTCATTGCAATATTGATTAATCCATTTATTATAAGAATAATCTCCACTTTGTTATATTTCTTGATGGTCTTTACTAATAGTCTATTGTTAAACCCCAAATGTATTTAGGTAAATATATTTCTTTAGAATAGTAAACCTGCTTCTGTGTAGTGACACATTTGTATGCTTTTTGTTTTAGATCCGGTCATCCAAGTTCCACTTTATGTTTCTGAGTAAGTATTTTTGCTAATTTATGAACAGCATGGCAACTGAAAAAAAATGGCAATCATATTGACTAATCAGATTTTAGTGTTTCTTCTCTAAGAAGAGAATTAACGCCCAATTGAACTTTCATTGTAAATGACTTAAATACATTTAGGTAGTACATCAAAAGAAAGTTAATGCAAAGCACAGTTTGTGCGCTTTAAAATGCAGTCGCAGCTTAAAATGAAAAGCCTGCCCATAGGCAGTAGCTGCAGAGAAGGACAACTGTGCTTGAAAGCAGTGGTCTCTTTGTAGGAATCTGACCTGCCCATGCTTAGCCAAAGGCAGAGTTTTTCCATGAGCAAGTAGATGAGCTGAAAAGTTTTATTAAACTTTAATAGAATCCAGTCACTTTGGGCATCTATTTCACTTTTGTTTACTTTACTTTTTATAGATAACATATTTTGTCTCTAAATGCTTTTTGGTCTTTAATAGTAAAAATCCTGGGACTTAAATAAATATTTATAGACTTTTATGCAGCCATGGTATGGTCCAGTCTGTATATGTGTTGGAAAAATGAACCTTATGTAGTACCGCAGAGCAACAAATCCGTTTTCAGATTCAGATTCAGTCTGCTGCTATCGGCCTCAAATTTGACTGGTAGCTATTGGGTACTACAATCAATTTTTATTTCAGTAGAAAGATATGGTGGTAGCATATGGTGTTATATGTGTTTCTTTATTGGTCCGTATTGGTTATCGATTGTCGTAGTATATACTAGTGATAAGTGACACTGATCTTTGTTACAGGCCGGCTTTCCTGCCGGACCCCAGTGATGGAAGTCTGTACATCCTGGGAGGAAGGAACAAGGAGGGACTCATGGTGAGTTTGTACATCTAAAAAGCTTTGGGATGGCCATAGATGCGGCATATCCATGAAAAGGAGATATTATCTTATCCTTAATGACATTAGACAACTTACAGCTGACACATTGGAGCAATATTTGCACCATTCGACCTATCAAGTCAGAAAGTTTCATTCAATCATAAAGTATCTTTTAGATCTCCTAGATTATCTCCTTGTCAAATTTACCTCCAGTGGGTACAAAAAGTAGCTACGCTGATGTTGATTGTGTAGTCATGATGTGCTGTTGTCACCATCAGGCAACCACCCTGATTAATACCATAAAGCTGGTCTTGGGATTGTGGAAAATAGCATAGCAATACCTGATCCTTCTTTTTCTTTATTCTGTAGAAATTACCCTTCACCATTCAAGAACTGGTCCAATCTTCTCCCTGTCGTAGCTCTGATGGGATCTTGTATACAGGTAATTGCACTCTTCTACAAGAACAAAAATGCCAGTGTACTGTACCAATGGATGGAATAGAGCCCCAGAGTGATCTTTAAAGTTTTGTGCAGACACACAATAATTGTTACTCAAAATGGTTGTTAGGAATTGCTTTGGGTGAATGTTTAAGAAAGGATCACTGAATAGGAGGAGAAGCTGCTTGGTAAACAAATGAGCCCTGTACATATAGCACTGTTCTGTTCTTTGGAAAAGGAAGGGGGAGGACGAACAAGCAGCACCCTTATGTACTCCCTTTTATAGGAAAACACAGCAATTGTTCCAGTTGTTCTGTTAATCAGTCCGCCAGTGTGGATCAATCAATGAAATTGGGGGACTGCTGTACACATGCTAGACAAATGATAATGCTCATCTTGGGTATCATTCATTCATCCAGCATGTGTACGTAGCTGTAGCATTTGATCCTTTAGTGATCTGTCATGGAGAGGTCATCAAGCAACGTCATGGGACAAATGTGCTAATGCTAAAATTTCACCTCGGCTGATTTTACTTCCTCTGTCTATTAAGAAAGAGCAACCAGTGAAGCCATGTGAAGGAAAAAAAACATGCAATGCCAGCAGATCATCGATGGTGGGAGGGGTGGCAGGAGTGCTATACACGGCTTTCTGGAAAAATCTCAGCACCCCCCTCAGTACTCCCCTCAAGAGCAAGTAGTGGGCTGACTTATGAATGGAAAATAAGCAAATATCAAAAAAAGTTTATTTGGTAAAATATTACAATGGAGGAGTGGGTGTTTCTAGTCACACAGATTTAGCATGCAGACTGCAAAGTAATACCCAAATGCAATGCTGAGTTTATGTGAAGAACTCAAATCCAATAAATAAAAGGGGAAGCCAGGGTCTTTCAATCAGGATAGAAAAGGGACAGCTGTTACTGTATATCCTCTAGGCAGAATATGAGGTCTCTTTCCGACTTGCTGCATTTTCTAATACCTTTAGAATCTGAGTACGCACTCTTAAAAATAATTTGGCAAGTAAAGCTGAAAACATTTATTTAAACTTTTAATTTAGCCATTAATTTAATCAACATATTAATAGATATGATCTGTTGCCTATTTAATCTTCTGTGTTTATTCAGTAAGAAGCTTTGTATTGAGAATCCCTTGGGACCTGAATTGCATTAATGCCGGTTGTTAATTTAGAACTGGATGAGCAGCTGACACCAACAGGGAGTTCCTACTTAATATTTCATTACTAAGGAAAAACAAATGAATAATTAGGCGGTAGATTATTTGTAGAATGACATTGGAGTCATTCTTGTTTAATTATTACAGCAGGGGTGTCAAACTCTGGCCCAGGGACCAAATCTGGCCCCCAATGTCCTTTTTTTTTTTTGGCCCCCAAAAGATTCATAAATATGAACTGCAGCTGACCCACCGCTGCATTGAAATAGGGCCTCTACTACAGTTCCCGGAATCACTCACATCTATAGACCAGCGGGCTCTCTGCCCTTGCGTGGTCCCGCATTGGACTGTTTTATAGATGCAAATAATGCCAGTAATTTTAGTAGCGGTGCTATTTCAATAAAGAGAAAGTTTTGGCGGCGGGCCACTCATAAAATTTAGCTCGGTATTGTCTGCGTCTGGTATTTCCAGCTGTACTTTTCCTTGCTACTCCAAGGCATGGACTTGAATGGTTGGATTTTCATAGAAGAATATTGTTAATATTATTGTTAGCCTGTGCAAAAAAGTTACCATTGAAATTTAACTCAAAAGGCTACAAATAGAGAAAGAGGCATAAGATTTTTTTCTTAAATAAAATTAAAAAAAAAAAGTCATGCCTCTTTCTCTATTATAAGCTTGTTCCGGATTGAATGTGAAGCAAAACCTCTTTGTTTCCATATGAAAAGGGTTTATATCTAATGGGAAGAAAAAATTTCCTCAATTTTTCTATAAATTTTAAGGTTGGCCTGCGACTTTGTCTAAGTTTTTATTTTTGGCCCTCTGTGTATTTGAGTTTGACACCCCTGTATTACAGTTTGGAGTTTGTACAAAAACACCTTATATAGAGCTGCCTCGTTCTTAGAAATACCTCTGGTATTCACAGTTAGTAGGAAAAAACAGCTTCTCCAGACTTGCCGCTATCTTATTTCCAAACTTTAATGCAAAGTTTTATATTCTGGCTTGATAATAATAACACATTTAGGTGAACCTATCTGTAACTGTAAAAGTCTACATGAGTACAATCCTGATGTATTACAATCTACAGAAACAACTTCAATGTTGATCTCTAAAATGCAGTCCCTTATCTCCAGGACTGTGTGTAAGTTGGAAGGTGCAAATCATGCCATCAGTATCCTGTTTTTTTAGCCCAGGTGATCATTCTGACTGAGAAATGTATCTTTGTAGAGGCAGCAACAGGGAACTGATCTGTGTGAGGCAACATTTTAGGATCATTCCAAGCACTGGGAATTACTTGATTGTGTCATCAGCCCCAAAAGCAGTTGCTGACCCTGGTTAATGCATGAACATTAGGTGTGTTTGATGATCTCTTTAAAAGGTCATAAGTATTACTATTATTAATATTATTATTATTAATAAACAGGATTTATAAAGCGCCAACATATTATGCAGCGCTGAACAATAATTATGGATTTGTTTTGCACTTGCATATTAAGTAGTATGTGTGTGATATGAAAATAATACCCCCGTGTTTGGCATGTTTCCTCCAGCCAGTCCCTCCTACATCACAGTATCCCTTAACCCTCTCAACGTACTAGACAGTTTCCAATTTCTTTACTATGTATTTGTGTGTTCCATTTGTAACCAAACTGATAAATAATAAAACAAAGATTCTATGTTCCCACACATATGCCTGTCTGTTTTCGTCATTCTTGGTTCAGGTAAGAAGCAGGATTCCTGGTTCGTTGTGGATCCAAAATCTGGAGAGAAGCAGACAACGCTGTCCACAGAGTCATCAGATGGATTGTGTCCATCATCTCCTCTGCTGTATATTGGACGCACACGTACGTTCGACAGGTTTAACGATAGCTGCCTTTACATTTACACATTACATCCTCAGCTACACTTACATCTTTTGTAACAGTTACTAAATACTAATACCCTGATGACGACAATATAATAGTCATGCATGCATACATGTCATTTGTATCTTCCTCGGTTGTTTACAGTATGTGAACCCTCTGCCATTTTATTTCATATTTTATATGGTCAAAGAATACAAAAGATGCCAATTCTGATAACCTTCTCAAAGAAGATCCTAAAAGGTTTTCAAACCTGAACCTGGCTTACTGTTTTATTACGCTGTCAGTATCCCCATGGGCACCTCTGTAGTCTGGGACCTGGCCAGCTATCTTTTCGGCTCTTATTATATTCTGCTACTGAGTTTGTCCTTTTTTGCATTTTTTAATCCAGTCATTTGATATCTGAGTGACGTATACAATGTATTTGTAGGAATATTCAATCTTGTTTTGCATCACCAATTCATACATAGGTATGTTAAGTTGTTTGTTTGTTCCTGGCCATCTGTAAAGGTCTGTTTTATGTTACAGAGTACATGATCACTATGTATGACACAAAGTCCCGGGAACTGCGTTGGAACGCCACTTTCTATGACTACTCTGCCCCTGTGTGTGATGACAGCTATGAATATAGTAAGTCCTGGCAAAAAAAATCTGGGTGGGTTTTTTTAATTTAATTTAGCAGTGAGTTAGTGAGTGCATATAGTTATTTTTCATTACTTCAGAACTTTTATTAAAAAAAAAAATGTCACTTCGCTCCAGATCTCACAGTGCACAGTTGTGAGATAGGATGAAATGTCTTCCTCCAAATGCAAAAAAAAGAGCGCTAATCTTGCTATGCATATGTGAGCGCTTGTTTTTTTTTTTTACATTATAGTAAAACCCCTAATGATTCATGCCTAATCTCGGCATGCACAGAAGGAGCAGCCTGCAGCCTCCTGAAATATGTGATGAATTGGGAAGGTACAATATGAAAAGCTAAACTTTTACATAATGTTGAAAATGTGACGATAAGTTCACTAGATCTAAAATACATTACGTTAAAGGGTAGCTAATAGGATAATTCAGACATACACTAAATAATTAGTGTGTTCTCAGGGTTAAGATCTGATGTTTCTTTGCCGAGCTGCCACTTTCCCTGTATCTGTAGCAACCTTCAGTGTTCAGTTCAGTTGCTATAAATACAGACATGGTGGCCATTTTAATAAAATAAAATAAAAATCTCTATTTCTTGCGTGATATTGTTGGCCTGCTCTGCAGATTGGCTTTAATGCATACTGCCCCTGCTATCCTACCCTAGTAACACCTTTAAACCTAGTACCTGTGTTCTATAATGTATGTTGCATTACCTGATCCTGACGGTTTGGTTGTTTCCCAGAGATGGCTCACTTCGCGTCCACTGGCGATGGGTTATTGGTCACAGCAGACCGGAATAGCGGGGAGGTATTGTGGATGCAGAATTATGGCTCACCTGTGGTCGGACTCTTTATGTGGCACCAGGATAGTCTGAGACGTATCCCTCATCTCAATGTGGCCACAGAGACCTTACGTTACCTAACATTTAACTCTCAAGATATTCGACTGATCCAATTAAATTACCAGGCTGGGCAAGAGCTGAGCAGCACCAAGACACATCTACTGTGAGTACTTTGTAGCCCATGGCACAGCTGCTAGTTCAGCAGAATAACCATACTGGTTGTTGGAGGATAGCTTTTCCTTCAGAGCAGCAATAATAATACATTTCTTTATTCTTTGGATTCATGGAAGTGTTTTAAATAATCTTTGGTAACTCTTTCCAGTGATGCATTCGTGTCACTTAACCAGTTGTGGGCATTTCGCATGGTACGTGCCCCCACTAAAAATGTTACAGGACTACACTAGGCACATATAGCACAAGTTTGAAGTGGTTAACCTCCAACCTGCATCCAGCCATTCTGCAAGCCCTGTGTAAGTGCCAGGTTTTGAGCTTGCACAGATCTAGGGACTCTACCCACCCCTATGTGACAGCACTGGGTGCTTAACAAGCCTATCACTAAGCATTATTTCTTATGCTTTTTTGTGTTTGAATGTTGTAGTGCAGGGGATAACAGGTCTGTAAAAACATAGTTGAAATTAGTGTTTAAAAATGCATTTACATGCAAGTAGGAATGGATTAGCAACCATTTTTCCTAACCCCACTGGGAGGATTTACCCCCTTTATTTATACTAGTGATCATTGTCTTCTAAAATTTGGAATTGTTAACAGAACAAAAAAAAGCAGTAAAAGCTTATCTAACAATTTTTCAGTGACAACTGGTTATATTTTCCTCATTTTGGACCTCTTCTTAATTCCTAATGTGTCTAAGAATTAGGAAGTTAAGAAAAATTTCCCCAGTGGGTTACAGAGGCAAAAAAAAACTGCTGGCTTTTATAATAAATGTATTATTGCTTTTTTTACTTATTTTTTATTGTAATACCATTTTTTGTGAGCAGCTTTAATGAAAAGTACTAATCATGTGTGTTTCTCTCTATCTAGTCCATCACTGTATGTTGGGAAGCATGCCAGCGGATTCTATGCTTCCACCTCTGTGATTCATGAGGGAGTCTCTGTTGTGGTAAGAATATTTGACCTAATGGTCACTTTGTAGGGTGAATAGTGACAAGCCACAAGACAGATGGAGAAGACCTTGATTATGACTGATCACAAAATGGTCCCCAAACACCAGGTGCTAGAGAATTTTCCTGACCATATATGGCTTTGTTGCAAAGTTTCTTACCTGAGGACCCTGCCAGTGACAGCACTTCCCGTTGCAGACTCGCAGCATTAGACCACTTTTGGTGGTCTCTATTAGTTCGCTTTTTGGCTGCTTATCAGGTCTGTCTGCAGGAAATGCAAATGGCAGACTGCTTGTTACGGGACCAAGATGTAGTGTCGTCACCCTGGGGCTAATGCTGGCAGGATCTCCAGTTATAAAACTTTGCAACTTTTGAAAACTGTATACAGTGAGGCATGATTCCGAACATACTGCAACACAGTTTACCACTCTCTAGCACCCCTGTTTGATGACTATTTTGTTGTCAGCCATAATCAAGGCCTTTCTGTACTTTAAAGGAAACTGGTATCTGAAAGTGATGCAGACTGCAATTGCTGACCTTGCTAAAATGCTAGTTGCCTAGCTGTCCCTGGGTTGGGTACCTTCTAAGTGACTTTTCCAAAACAAACATTCAGCAAGTGGTCTAGAAGCCAATACAGGCTTTTACCTGTGCCGTTTGGAGACTCAAAAGGTTGAAGAGCAAGGGAAAGAAAACTCGAGTGACAGCCAGACAACTAGCATGCTTAAAAAACAGAGAAAAACATGTGCCTGCCATTGCTAAGTTCCTTTAAAGAATTACATTTTCCCAGTTTTCCCTGGCTCCACTAATTTCCAAGGTTTCGATCTACAACAAGCATGTAGTTCTTCATCTGCTTATTTGTTCCATATCAGTGCCTGAAAGTTTTTCAGCTTCTGAAATCAGCAATGGCAGCCCCCATTCGCCTGACAATGTGATGTTTTCTAACTCTAGGTTTCTCTTATCATTATTTAGCCACGTGGGATCACCTTGGCCCGGATAGAGGGTCCCACCACCAAGGATGTCACTCTAAAGGAGTCCACAGAATTTGATGTGACACCTAGCACAGATGTTAAATACCCAAAAGGTGGCGTGGTATCGGTCAGCCAGTGGTTGCTAATAGGTAAGAAGGTGGGAGAGACCAAACAGGAGAAAACATTGTTTTTTACAGTTACATTTTCAAATATTTGCCTGTTAATTTTGCAGGAATTTGTACACATCTAGGAACCTGAACACAATAATGTTAGTAGTCTTTTCCCAGTGCAAAAACCTTTAAAATAAATGTAAAATATTAAAAGGACTTTCGGGTGATCGTTTAGATATCGTTTTAGAATAAGGTAACTGATTGCCACTTTTTAGCTGTCATTTTTGGACACAATTTAAGTTAAATAACATTGAATGCCAAGGTATGCAGCAGTGACAGGTTCCTGGACTGCTATCACTGCAGGACACCTGCTTACAGAAGGATCTGTCATAATCACCACTAAGCTGTACATACTTGCTGATTATGAAATAGGTTCACCCACACCAAACGTTTCGGTTCTTTAAGTCATTTTCTATGGGTTGTTATGTTGTCTATCTTCATCTATTGTCTCTCCCAATACTATTATATGTATCTAACAGAATACTATTATCTTGTGTAAATCCCCAGGTCACCACGAGGTACCACATGTTGTTCATACCACAATGCTACGAGCATTTCCAGAGACACTGCGGAGGGACACAGAGTCTGTAATCAGAGGCCCGGCACCAAAAACTTTGTTTGATGATGTAAGATTTTTGCTGAAAAACACAATAATAATTATTAGCTTACCCACACGTTCAGTGTTATAGAAAGAAAATCATACTTCGTAAGGGGTATGACACTTTAGAAGTCAAGAAATTATTTTTTAAGCTGATATTTGGGTTTCCCACATACCCCATGTCACCATGTCAATAGCTGTCCAGTGGTGGGGTCCTCTCTAGATCCAGAAGAGGAGTCTGCAGTGGTAATATTAGCACATAGTGAGTGTCAGGGCAGTACAGGCACATCTGCAGGTTTTGAATAGGAGTCCCCCACACCAAGAAATGGCTGGGACAGCGGACATAGGTGAGTATATTCTTTTCCCAGAGATAATTCAAGTTGTGTAAAATAGTGATGTTTGCTAAGAACAATTATGTAGGAATGTATGCAAAGCCAACCATTGGTTTGGATAGATTGTATGGGAGGGTCAAGACCTCCTTTATGTTTAGCATTTTGGCTGTTTAACCACCTCACATCCTCTATGGCTTATAGGATGAGGCTGAAAAGAGATACAGAATTCACTACCTCCATGTCTCAGAACATCTGGAATCTTTATGGCTTCTGTAGGGGAAAATGTTTGGGGCTTTCAAATACATTTTAGAGAATTGTACTGTATAAGGAAATCAAATGCCAGTTCTTATTTGTGTAGCTCTGGTTAGGACATAAAAAGTTTTATTGACTGCCCTGTCCCTTATTGTATTTGTCCTCCTTTTCAGTTTTTGACCCCGCAGAATCAAGGTGGGATTTCCCAGGGTGACACAGAAGGGCGGTTGAAGATGGACAGCAACAAAGAGGAAGCTGGAATTGTCTTACCTGACTCCTCAATCACTAATCTACTTATTATGGGAATAGTGACACTTCTTCTGGGAGGATGGGTGCTCTTTGGCCTCACATACCCAAAAGTAAGTGTATGATAGCTTGTGCATACTTGTTTAAATATGGCTGTTAAGCTCACCAGTTGGCCAAGCTTTTTGCACTTTATAACTTATCATTGTGATATTTTGCTGACTCAGATACAAGAACAGCAGCGTCTTCAGCAACAACAGTTGCAGCAACAATTTGAAGAGAAGCTACTCCGCCTCCAGCAACAGCAGAATGTGAACGCTGAGGCCTCTGTGTCCCCATCTGCAGGAGAAACCATTGTTCTGGCTGAGGAGCAGAGGACCAGCAGCAGCAAGAGGCAGAGTGGAGAGCTGGACCAGAGCCAAGCCAATGGACCAAAGCGATTGAGCAGAGATGATGGGGAGGAAAGTGATAAAGGTATGAGCTCCCTGGTCAATGAACTATATAGAACAATCTGAGTATGTTCATTAAACCGAATAGTAAATCTCAACAGTGTAACTATATATTAAATTCATGCATTAAATAACACATAAGGAATTAATTTAGTTCATGCAAAAAGGTATAAATGCATTTTTTTTGCAATAATTTGTTCCACCCCTCAGCACCAAAGAAGTTTTTGCTGTCATTGAGTTTGACTTGAATGTTTTGCTTCTTGGAAAGTCATTAATTGGGGTTTGACACTTCAGGTAACAAGTTCCCTTAATATCAAACCCACATAGCTTACCTTCCTGTGCTTCCCTGCTGTTCTTCTGTGGGAGGGCTAAATCTAATCCTTCTGCTAGTCAGTGTTGGATATTGCACAGGTGACAGTGTTCATTCCGAATGATTAGTTGATCATGTGCAAGCATTTTATTCTGGGAAGAAGGTGAGAAGGTCACATGCTTCTTTTATACCTAGAAGCTACCTGATTTGCACAATATTGTCCTTTTCATTGTACAATTTTACTTACAATACAATTACTCTGGTGCTAAACCTTCTTCTTGCAGGTCATGATGAAGAAGTAATGCAAGTGGGCAAAATCTCCTTTTTTACCAAGGAAGTTTTGGGTCGTGGAGCAGGAGGAACATTTGTGTTCAGGTAAATGACCCACCCACCTGGTGAATGCTAAGTCCCCTCTATCTGGGATACTGTGTGTTAGTAACATGGGTTTCTTGGTGTGTAGGGGCAGATTTGATGACCGCCCTGTAGCAGTAAAGAGAATTCTACCAGAGAGTTTTGTACTGGCGGATCGAGAAGTTCAACTGTTGCGAGAATCTGATGAACACCCGAACGTTATCCGCTATTTCTGCACTGAGAGTGACAAGCTGTTCTATTATATCGCCTTGGAGCTGTGTGCAGCCACTTTACAAGAGGTGAGAGTAGATCTGTATGAATGACAAGATGGAGTGCAGTGACATCACTTAGCAAATGATGAGGAAGGACTGGAAAAATGAGTCATGGTTCTTATCACATGATACATGTATTGCAGGAAAATGGTCTCTAGCCTCAAACATAACACTTTATCTGTAACCCTAACAGTTCCTGTATTGCAAATTTCACCACTGATTCTACCTATAAACCTGTAACTAAATCATTCTATAACCCTAACAATAATTTTCCATGTAACCACCTACATTAACACTAACTATAATCCTAGCTCTATTTGTCTTTATAACCCCATTTATCCCCTCATACGAACTAATATTTTCCATAGCCATATCACTAACACTTCTTGTATTGCAAGCACTACTACAGATTTCACCTATAAACCTGAAACTCAATCACTCTATAACTCTTACAATAATTTCACATCAACCCTAACTGAATTCCAATTATATCCATCTGTATAACCCCCTTACCCCTCAAACTAACTTCTTTCCATACTTGTAGGGCAAGCCCTACTACTAATTCTACCTATAAACCTGAAACTAAATCTTTCTATAACCCTAACAATATTTTTCCATGTAACCATTTACATTAACCTCAACTATAATCCTAATTCTATGCCTCTGTATATCCTCCCTAACCCCTCATACTAACTCCACTAACATTTCCTGTATCTCAAGCCTTGCTACTTATTTTACCTATTAATCTGAAACTAAATCTCTCTATAACCCTAACAATATTTTTCCATGTAACCATTTATAATAACCTCAAATATAATCCTAATTCTATCCCTCTGTATAACCTCCCTAACCCCTCATACTCTTAAAACTTTAGCAATAAACTTCCATGTAACCATTTACATTAACCCTGACTATAATCCTAGCTATATTAGTCTTTACCCCCATTTAGCCTTTAACCCAATTTAACCCCTCATACTAACTAATATTTTCCATAACCATATCACTAACCCTTGTATTGCAAGCACTACTACTGATTTCACCTATAAACCTAAAAATAAATTACTCTATAACTCTAATCATAATGTCACATCAACCCTAACTGAATTCTAATTCTATCCCTCTGTATAACCCCCTTATACTAACTTCTTTCCATACTTGTAGTGCAAGCCCTACTACTGATTCCACCTATAAACCTTAAACTAAACCTCTCTATAACCTCTCCATGATTAACAATAACTTTACATTAACCCTAACTAAATCCTAATTCTATTTCTCTGTATAACCCCCTTACCCTGCATACTAACTCCACTAACATTTTCTGTATCTCAAGCCCTGCTGCTGATTTTACCTATTAATCTGAAACTAAATCTCACTATAACTCCAACAATAACTTTACATGTAGCCATTAACATTAACCCTAACTATAATCCTAATTCTATCCCTCTTTTTACCTCAACGTCTCCTCATTCAAACTTCTTTTCATACCCATAACACTAACCTTTCCTGTATTGCAAGTATTACTACTGATTTTACCTGTAAACTTAAAACTAAATCTCTCTATCACCCTAAAAATTATTTTCCATGTAACCATTTACATTAACCTTAACAATAATACTAATTTGTTCTCTCTGTATAACCTTCTTAACCCCTTTATACTAACTTCCCTAACTCTTCCTGTTTTGCAAGCCCTACTACTGTACTTATTTCGCCTATTAACCTGAAGCAAAATCTCTCTATAACTCTGCATGTAACCATTTACATTAACCCTAACTATAATTCTAATTCTATCCCTCTGAATAACCCCCTTACTTTTCATACTAACCCCACTAATTCATCCTGTATTGCAAGCCCTATTACTACTTCCTAATAACCTGAAACTAAATCTCTCTATAACTCTACATGTAACCATTAACATTACCTCTATAATTCTATACCTCTGAATGGTTAACCCCCTTTTTTTCCATACTAACCCAATGGACCCAACCCAACTAACTATTCGTGTATTGCAAGCCCTACTTTCTGATTCTACCTATTACCCTGAAACTAAATCTCTCTATAACTCTACATGTAACCATTTACATTAACCCTAACTATAATCCTAATTCTATCCCTTTGTATAAGCCCTTTACTTTTCATATTACCCCTTTTCCATAAAAAACATTAACCCTCCCTTTTACCCCAACCCTGATCAAACCTAAAACCCTACAACTAACCCTCTCTATCACCCTAACTCTGATCCCAGTGGTGATTCTTTATATAACTGTAACATTAACCCTTTATGTAACTTTAATACTTACTCTGATCCTTTCTATAACATTAACCTTCTATGTAACACTAACTCTCCCTTTAATCCTTATTTTACCCTCTGTATAACCCTCACACCAACTCTCCCTGTAACCTCCACCATAACACTGATCCTTCCTATACCACTAACCCTCCCTGTTATCCTAACACTAACCCTTAATGTAACTGTTATCTTACAAAATTACTGATGTAATCACTTTGTTTTCATACTCCCCTCTCCTGCACCGAAGACTACCTTTCTTATGCTACAACTGGTGTTTGTTACTATGATGGTGATCAGACCTGCAAAATTCCCAGGTCCCTGATGCTTCAGTGACTGTCGTGCCTGCACAAATGGAAACCACACCTGTTAATGCTGTTCCTCAGTTGGTACATTTTGTTTTAACTTTAATATTTGCTTTATCACCTATAGTATGTGGAAAACCCCGCCTTCCATTGCAATGGATTGGATAACGTGACTGTCCTGTTCCAGGCTATGTCAGGGCTGGCACATTTACATTCTCTGAACATTGGTAAGAGCTGATTGATTATTTGCGGTTTGTTACAATTTATGTTGAATCCACAGCTTTGCAGGACTGCAACTTTAAAAATATTCATCCTGGTTACATTATCACTTGTATGTTCTTGTCCTAAAATGTATCTTCACACTATAGGAAATTCTCTGATTTAGATCGAATAGTGAGTATTTGATCCTTCTTTTGATATTGACTGCTGTGCATCAGGGGGCTTCTCTCACACCCATCACAGCTGTTACTGCCCTTACTTGGTATTAGGCTGGTACACGTCAGATATTCGTTGCTGGATATGAACAGTCATACGTGGAGAAAATCTGCCATGTATACAGCATTCCCCTGCCACTGCGAAATAATGAATGACCAATGGAGAACAATTAATGTTCACCCCAATGAAAGAGAGCACAACATGGTGCGGGTCACTTGTTCTCCCTCCTCCTCTCTCCAGAAAACAGAATGGTGTTGTGTGTACAGTGCTCATATGTTCATCTGTCACTGGAAATTATTACAAAAGATTGTGTCCAGCAACAAAAATCTGACATCCATCAGACGTCTGTATGGGGCTGTAGCTAGGTTTGGTATTGCCTTAAGTGCTCATTAACCATACAGGCTTTACATTTTGCTTAATATTTCTGCACAGTGTCTTTCATGTCCCTTTTCTCGCAGTACATATCTGAGTCAGGTGTGACTTTTTGAAATCAGTAAAATCTCAATAGGGGCAATTAATATGATCTCATTACTAAAGAGCAGGGAATGCTAATCAATTATCTTGACAAATAGATAGCCATTGGTGAAGCAGGAACATGTCTGTATATTAACTACAATTATCAAAATATGTAGCAGCAAACGAGTGACAGTTACTAAATGTAAAAAGTTAATATTACTACCGGTAATTGTACCTTTATCTAAGACTTTAAGGTTTTATTTCTAGAACGAGTTAGGCTATGTACACACGTTAGATTTTTATCCTTGGAAATTATCATTCATGATTGTTTCCAATGCCAAAAGACCAAAAGATGAATGTTCTGTTCTGTTGCGCTCTCCTCTCCTCACTTTCATTGCGACTTTGTAGAGCCACTGTACACATGTCAGATTCTCATCCGAGATGAGCCCTGAGGCGAGCATCATCTGATTGGCTTATGGTGTGGATGATTGGCCCTCAGGACTCATTCAGAAAATATGCTCATTGCAAAGATAGTCCAGATTAGTGCAATTTTTGTATGAAACATAATCCTCCTCACAATATGGCATAGCCAGGATATCATTGTGAATGATTTTAGTAGTTTATACAGTAATCTCCCAACAGTCATTATCCTGTTTTGATTTGTGGGCTGTGATGGGCTAGTATTTGAGCTTATTGGTATTTTGTTTTTTGCAGTTCACAGAGATTTGAAACCATGCAATATCCTCATCTCCCTGCCAAATGCCCAAGGCAGACAGAGAGCCGTCATCTCAGAGTTTGGCCTATGCAAAAAACTGGGAATGGGGAGAAGTAGTTTCAGCCTGCGGTCTGGTATACCAGGAACTGAGGGCTGGATCGCACCAGAGGTTCTACGTGATGGACGAACACAGAACCCCGTAAGTTTTTATTTTTTTTTTTTTTGTTTGTTTTTCAGGAGGGAAAGAGAACTGTCCTAAATGAAACATCAGAAAAGCACTTTTAAGCTTTCATCAGATGATTGAATACAACATACAACACCTTATGGGGTTCTCAACAATACCAATTTATCTGGGCTTGTAAATCTACTTGAAGGAAATCAAAATAGCAAAAGAGAATAGATTGCATTATTATTTAAATAGTGTTGTTATTATTATTCACATTAATGACATATCAATTCAATCTTTAAATATTTATAACTTTTAGTCACTTCAAGTAGATAATAGTACCTAAGCCCTGATGAAGGGAGAATCTTCTAAACCTTGAAATGTGTTGGCTGCTGTTTTATCATCTGCTTTATAATTATCGTTTTCATTAATTTTGGTCTGGCTCTCTTCATGTGATTCCTGTGCTAAAAAGAGACTGGTGTAGGCATGGCTTTAAGGGGTGCAAAACCCAAATTATGTTCAAGATTGCGTGGGGAATCAAAACAATAATGGAATTTTCCAATACAGTCTGCAATTTCCTTTAAATTCTGTCCTCAAGGAAACAACAGGCGGTGGGGGGCAATAACTCCTAGATTAGGAGAAGATCCTTCTGACAGATGTTATCAGAACTTGTGTCCCCATTGGGAGGTTTTATCCTTTTGTTCAGACGACCACTTCTTCCCTTCTGTTTGGGTGTTTCTCAACCTTTTTAATACTGGAGAACCCTTTGAAAAAACTTTCAGGTTGTCCAGAACCCTGCTTTAGGTACGATATCCACAGCTCACCGTGCACTAGTGTCGTGGTCAGTAGAAAGAATGCCTCTTACATAGCTGGCCATTGGGATAAATGTCACCCTTACAGATAGCCAAAAAATAACATTGGTGTCAACTGACTTGCGAGTCACAAATCCCTCATAGCTTAAGGAACCCCTAGCAACCTCTGCAGGAACCCTAGTTGGGAAATACTGGTTTAAAACTATTGGTTTTAAAGGGTCACATACAGTACAGTTTTTCTTATTTTTCTCAGACATCAGCGGTGGACATTTTCTCTGCTGGTTGTGTATTTTATTACGTCTTGGCATGTGGGAAGCACCCATTTGGAGACAGCCTCAGAAGACAGGGAAATATATTGAATGGGTCATACCAACTCCCACATCTGGAGGAGGAGACACATGGTAAGACATATAAATGTTTAGATTTTCTTGTGAAGACGTGAGAACCTGATTGATCTATTTTAGTAATAGATCCTATTGATCCTATTGATAGTAATAGGTCCTTATGGAGACTTTGATAATTAAAGACCCAATAAATGAAGGCTTCTCTGACTTATATGCATGTATTGTGTTTGGATCACAGAAAAGGTAGTTGCACTGGATCTCATTGAGAGGATGATCAGCAGCGACCCCCAGCTCCGGCCCTCTGCTCCCTGCGTTCTGAGACATCCGTTCTTCTGGTCCAGAGAGAAGCAGCTTCAGTTCTTTCAGGTTTGAAGTGATGACTACCTTAAAGTGCACAAGATGGCCACTGCTATGATTAGCTAGAAAATTGCCTTCACCCTTGCTCTTCAATGAAGTTTCACTTTGTTACCGCACCCTTACTTTACCTGCCATAACTCTTTTACAATATTATGTTTTTGTGGCCAGTAAGTGCAGACTAAGATGACAAGAGGATGGCAGATGAAGTATAGCATTGATGTCAGGGAAACTCATGGTGTAGTAACAAAGTGATACCAAATTCACATAGAAGGACAGTAGACGTGACCTATCACCAGAAATCTAGTTGCAGGGCATTTAGTTGCACATTGTTCATTTAATTTTTAAATTTTCAATTTTTTTAATTTGATTTCCACCATGCGTATGTTGGGTTTTGGAGTTATTGTAGAAATGGCACCTGCTTACAGTAGTGTTAAACCACTGTGTCTTGGATTTTCAGTTCCAAGTGAAACAATGAAACGCAATCTTTAAAAACTAAAAACATATAGTGCTAATAGCCTAATAGTTATACACCATAAATGTACAGAACAGGCTACACACTCCACTCCATTATGGACCTTGTTTTGGGTAAACCAATAATTTATGATAATGCCACCTCCATAGCACCATATATTCATGCCTCCTTTACCCCCCCCCCCCCCCCCGTGTTGGCAGTCAGAGGTCAGACATTTCTTGTACTTTACCACCAGGTTTGCACACATCTCAGGACGGATTTTGTCCCACTCCTCTTTTCAGATCCTCTCCAAGTCAGTAAAGTTTTGAGGCTGGTGTTTGGCAACTCAAACCTTCAGCTCCCTCCACAGATTTTCTGTGGGATTACGGTCTGGAAACTGGCTAGGCCACTCTCGTCCTATATCGTCTTCATGTGCTTCTTCTTGAGCCACTTCTTTGTTGCCTTGACTGTGTCTTTTGGGTCATTGCCATGCTGGAATACCCATCCACAACCCATTTTCAATCCCCTGGCTGAGGAAGGAGGTGCTCACCCAAGATTTGACGGTCCTGTCCCTTTAGCAGAAAAACACCCCCAAAGCATAATGTGTCCACCTCCATGTTTGATGGTGGGGATGGTGTTCTTGCGGTCATAGGCAGCATTCCTCCTCTTCCAAACACAGCGAGTTGAGTTGATGTCAAAGAGCTCAATTTTGGTCTCATTCGACCACAACACTTTCACCCAGTTCTCCTCTGGATCATTCAGATGTTCATTGGCAAACTGCAGATGGGCCTGTACATGTGCTGTCTTCAGCAGGGGGACCTTGCGGGCTCTGCAAGATTTCAGACCTTTATGGCGCCCTGTGGTACCAATTGTTTTCTTGGTGACTATGGTTCCAGCTGCCCTGAGATCATTGTTGTTATTCTGTCTCTCACAGCTACAATGAACTTACCAATACAATTATAGACTGGTCATTTCTTTCTCAGAGGGCAAACATACAAAATCAGCAGGGGATCAAATACTTCTTTCCCTCACTGTAAAGCTGTATACACACGTGCAATTATTGTCGTTGGAAATGATCTTTCACAATCCTTTCCAACGATTAAGGACTGCACAATGCATGAATGAGTGCTGTACATGCAGCACTGTTCTGCTCTTTGAGGGGGGGGTGGACGACATTAGGATCGTTCATTGTCCATCGTCCATGGATCCACCAGGAAGGTTGTTCGGATGATGGAAGCGCTGCGTAATATGTTGGCGCTATATAAATCCTGTTTAATAATAATAATAATAATAATGGAAGCTGGGCGCTGTACACACGCCAGATTCTCGTCCCATATCGGCCCTAAGCTGATTATCGGACGAGAACCATTGGACGTGTTGCGTAGCTCAGTGTTTTTCAACTTTTTTGAGCCACGGCACATTTTTTTACATTGAAAAAATCCTGCGGCACACCACAAATCAAAAATGTTACAAAATGACACTTGTATGTACAGCGCTCGTTCATGCATCCTGCAGTCTTTTGGCTTTGGAAAAGATTTTGAAAGATCCTTTCATTGACAATTATTGCACGTGTTTACGCAGCCTTAGGCAGGACAGTCATGTACTTTTGCCTATTTCCCATGAGCCTGGCCTGCATTTTGCCTGCCCCCAAGGCGTTATTATCATGCCGGCAGGAGTCAGGATACTCCATGACACATGTTATAACTTGTAGACACTGGAGGAAGATTAGGAAGCTTTTCACTAAAAAGAAAAAAAAACACAAGAGGTTTATTCCCAGAATTCTGCTTTAAATTATTTTTGTTGGCACAGCGGGTCTGATTTACTAAAGCTTTCCAAGGCTGGAGAGGATACACTTTCATCAATGAAGCTGGGTAATCAGCAAACCTGGAATAGATTTTTTCAAAATTATTTGCTAGCAAATGTTTTGAACCCTGGACCAGATCCATTCAAGGTTTGCTGGATCACACAGCTTCACTGATGAAAGTGTAAGCTCTCCAGCCTTGGAGAGCCTTAATAAATCAGACCCAATGTCTCAAAATAGAACCTGAGGGCAAATCCCCCTACAAAAAAACAGGGAACCCTCCCTTCAATAAGTGACACAGGCACCCATGAAAAGACTGAGCCACATGCAGCACTCACTTAAATAAAATAGGTATAGCCAAGCTTTTTTTTTTTGTTTTGTAAAAAGTAAGGGTTAAAAAATACCATCTGTGTACTCCTTACTTCCTGTCCTGAAGATGCACCAGGAAGTGATGGTGAAATCTCCTTTTATACCTAATATTATATCACCTAGATTTTTTTTTACCTACAAGGCTCCACTCTTAATGGTTCTTTTTATGTCCACAGAAACATCATTATCATGAACTGCCGCCGGAGGTCCAGGAGACGCTGGGCACCATTCCTGATGATTTTGTAGCTTATTTTACATCACGGTTTCCACTTTTACTCCTTCACACGCACCAGGCTTTGAACCTATGCGCAGGAGAGAGATCTTTCCAGAACTATTACCACAGCGAACCCTGGCGCTGAGTTGTTACGTTTCCGGCCTTGGGCCGCCCCAGAAAGCACTTGTGTTGGTCGGTGAACTCTCCTGTTTTCATACAGTGAATTGCACTGCCTTATAGTATTTGCACAGTAGTTTTTATTTTTCACTGTATTTGCTTTTATTTCAACAACCTCCTAACACATTTCTCTTTTTATATCATTTTACATCTGTTCATTAACTTTCCGGTCTGTTGAACCGAGGAGGCCACACTTTGTTTGCATTAAAGCCTCGGATAGTAATGCCGTTACCTTAGTAACCTATCCACTGGCAGCCATCTTACATTCCAGCAAGGCAGGGTGTAACTTGTGCACTATTCTGAAGTTCTTTTGCTGCCCCTGTGGATTCTACATAAAGATTTTACTTTATATTAAATGATTTTATTTCCTGTTTTATAAAGAAATATTTATTTTTTGTTAGGATAGGGGAATTTTGTGCTGTACAGTTATTCTTTTTAAAAGATGGGGAAAGTATTAAATATGTCATTGTAATTATGAATTTTCTGTTTGATGATTTACATATAGTGTTTCTGATTTCCTTATAGCCAAGTAGATGAGCTGTGTCTAATGTCTCCCATTAACACACATAAATATAATCCTAAATAAGACACTGCACACAAATGTCTGCTGCACTCCTTTTACTGAATAGTAAAATACAATACAAAAGTTGTAAAGGTTCCCTGTGAACCTTAGAAAGGGCATAGACACCCAAAACAATTGTTCTGCTGCACCATCTTTGTACTTAACTTATCATATGGTAATAGACTGATACAGACATTATTGTGCATAATTTAAAGGCCCCACATAGGACATACATTTTTTATATATATATATAAATTAAAGTAAAATGTGTCCTATAGGGCCTTTATATTATGCACAATAATGTCGTGTGTGTGTTGGAGCCAGATAAAACAAGACACTTTCAGTCAGTCGTCTAGTGATGAATATATATATATATATATATATATCTCTATGTATAATCACAAGATTCCCCTGACTGAAAGTGTCTTGTTTTATCTGGCACCAAGACAATATTATCTAGTGGATCTTCTGATAATGTATCCTGCTGCCATCTTGTCCCCAGGTAAATGATGCACACATCCCAGCTATTATTAATACACAGCATTATTATAGTGCCAGCATATTATGCAGTGCTTTACAAAGTCCATAGTCCTGTCACTAGCTCACAGTCTGTCCCTACCATAGTCATATGTCATTAATACAGTCTAAGGTCAATTATGGAGGAAGCCAATTAACCTAACTGCATGTTTTTGGAATGTGGGAGGAAACTGATCTACCCAGAGGAAACCCACACAAACACAGGGAGAACCTGAAAACTCCATGAAGATAGTGTCCTGGTGGAGATCTTAACCTGGAAAGGACAAAGTGCTAACCACTAAGCTGCTTTGCCATCCAAATGGAAACATGATTCATCAGACCAAGGTGCCTGCTTCCATTGTTTAAGATCCCTAGCAGTAATCCCGAGTCACACTCTGGGTGGCTTAAACTGAGAAAAACCCCACTTACCTTGCTTTGTTGTCATCCTTCTGGTCCCTGCAGGTCCTGGGGACATGTCTTATCTCTCCGATCCCCAGGTGCGAAGTGAAGAGCCGAGATCTATGGGGTTTCCCGTGACGTCGGTGCAGGAAATTTAAATCATTTTGTATTGGATTCAAACACAAGAGGTGTAATGAGTCCAATACAAAGAAATCTTCATAGAATATATATAATTATATATGCTACTGTAGTTATTACATTTTCAATTTTTTTTTTAAAGTTTATTATTAAATGTATTAACTTGGACATTTTTTGGAGTTTATGCCTAAGAATTATAGCCTACAATGTAAAGTTACATGCAAAAAAATTGTAACCCTTTTTGCATGGAAATTTGGACAGAACTAGACCCCTAGGGGGTTAATGGTCAAGTTTTGATGTCCATTGCAGGCACTTCCAACAGGGGGAGGTCATAGTAACCGGTCTGTCAATGCAGTCCTATACATAGCAAGCTTTGATGCACTGTTGGTTCTGACGGGCTTCTGTCATGGCAAGAATTAGCTGGCCTGTGCCCTTCCACCATGCAGCTGCAAGGGATTCTTGCTCTCCATGGGAAGACAGTGGTCTAACACCACATGCTTAACCAGAACTCTTAAATGAATGGGGGACATGGCTATAGATCTCACTTGGCAAATGGGTATCAGGAGAAAGCACTGGCTCCATGCTGCAATTGTTGACAGTTGCTCCATAAATATAAACTGCATGACCTTGAACACCATTTTGTTTTGAAGCATTTAGAAATTTAGCCCAGTATTCTCCTGAGAAATTAATTTAGGCCGAGTGGGAAGAAGCCCTAGGTGGGTGGCACCCCCTGTATTGTGGCCCAACTTTTAAGTAATCACCACAATACAGCCAGGTGGTGTGCCTGGCAAGTAACATTGTAGCCAATTTAACTTGAGTAGAAGAACATGCCAACAGCACAAAAAGGTAAAGTTTAAAGCTGGACATCCAGAAATGTAATTTGCTTCAGCCCAAGATGGTTCAGGAGGCACAAATTTCTCAGGTTTCTATACAGAACTAATGTAAAGATAGGAGTCTGGAAGAGACCCATGGTTTTCCTTCCCAATGCAAGGACAGAGAATGCAGCACAGAGAAACCATTACTGTCATGCTAAAAAAGCAATTATTGCAAAGTAATGAGAGAAGTCAGAGCTCTTGGATGGACAGAAACCCAGAATGGTTATTCTGCATAAATGGGGTCCTAATGCAAAATAAATCAAAAAGTATAGGTTGTTATATTTGATTACATGTAAAGTTTGTAAGCTTTCACTAGAACGCTAGGAGCGGTATAGGGCTGATTACTCCAAACCTTTCCCCTTGCCACCATTTGCATGCCTGCTGGGTATATGGTATAAATACACCATTGTGGTAAGTTCTATTGCCAGATAGTTATCCAAATTTAAAGTCTAGATGCCAACAGAACAGAAATTCTCAAAAGGGGTGTGTTTCAGTGAGTCTTTTTGTGAGGATTTTTTTTTACCCCTTCAGGCAATTCTTTGCTCAACAGGACACCACAAATTTACCAATAGATATTTTAACCCAGCCTAAAAACCAGAACAAATTAAAGTGTCAAAAAAGTTATACTAATGGATTACCTTGAATGCTTATAATCCCTGCAACACCAGAACTTCCCAGCATTTCCATCCTCATGTGATCAGCTCTCCCACCAATGCTTATGTAATCCACATACAGCTTTTCCAAGACTTCCACCCCCAGCTTGTGTGATAAGCTTATCATTTTTCAACTATCTGAACTTTGAGACAATTTATTATCCTATCACCTAAAGATGTCACATTGTAGATAGTTCCTGCTTTCCTTTCAATTTTAAATTGAATAAATAAAAAGTCAATTTTAAGAGGGAATGCTTCAAAGGAGGACTTGTTTAGAGGCAAGGGACTATGGTAAATGTCTTCATTTGGAGTGAATTAAGGTTCCATGCTTATTTGGTGATAAAGGATGCCTAGAGACAGCATAAAGTCATTTTCTGGCTGAAGGATGTCCAGTATTTTGTCATTTTTTGGGGCCCTGGTCAATTTTTACCCAGTGTCCTAACCCAACCTTTTTACACAATATTGTTCCTTCAAACACTATGCAGTTTCTTCATGCACATAAGATTTATCTTAACTGGCCAACCCCCCCCAGACATTTCCCATCTCTTGTCCAAAAAGAGCAAGCCAATTGTCTGAATCAGGGCTGGGTGAGGTGATATTTTGGTACAATGGTACAGCATGCCTCCAGCTCCTTCTACGGAATCTCAAGGTGCAAATTCAGGCTTTCAGAGATCAAAGTTAAAAAACAAACAAACATGAATTCATATACAAAGAACTTTAATCTGATATTAATATACAAAAGTTATAAGGCCAATATATTACATTAAAACCTGACAACATTAAGAAGTGACAGACAAAGAGAGGCTCTTAAGACAAGTCATGATACCACCCAGCTTCCTAGTACAAAGAGGCCTGCAACCAGCACTAGTGGCCAGTGCGAAGCTAAGAACTGTACATTCAAACCATTGTCACCATTCGGCTCAGGGATAAAAACCATCAGCGGCCGCCGAGGTTGGCACGAAGTTCCCCATTCAGGAGACTGCGTCCGTATTTCTTTAATCCAGCTATGCCGCGGATTTTATTTGTATTGCACCAGACTTTGAGTTCTGAAGTTTTTCCACCATGGTACGGGCATAACGCAAGCGACTAGCCAGCTCCTTTGAGCAGCCGAACTCCTCAATAAGGCTCAACTTGTATGTGTGGAATTCCCGTTTCTCATCAATATAAGAGACGGCAGCCATAAGAGGACACAGAATAATCTTTGTGTGATCCTGTAGAAACAGGAAAAAAAGGCACATGTCAAACTTAAACTGAATTCAGACATTTAACCAGGTAGACCTTACACCTACTACTGCTCACTATGCAGAGCATGGGAATTGGCACCATATATGACCCACTAATTTTAACACTGATAGTTTGCCTACAATGTGACAATTCCCTGCACAGTTCTCACCTGGAAGAAGTTAATCTGAACGGTTCCATTGCTGAGGTGTAGGATAATAGCACTTCGTGTCCTGAACCATGTACGCAAGAAAGGGAGGCGAGCCAGCTCATCACCCTCCCGAGGAGTAATGTTGGCACCAGCCTTCAGAAGGTGCTCACTCATGTAGTTCCTGAAGTATTTTAGTAGTGTGATCTGCAATTAAAAGTTATTTATTAGATCCGTTCTGCTAGATATTGCCATTTTACAGCCAATAGACACCTTTTGTACAGGAAAAGCACCCTGATCTTACAAAAACTAAAGGTACAGTAGCCTTTGATATCAAGTTACACAAATAGTTTGAACACAATTTTTTAGGGTACTGACAAGTGTCAAAAAGGGACCTGCCCTTCAAACATTCTAAATTGGCTGTACCAATACAATCTAGGATACCAGCCAGGCAACTAATTTTACAAATAGTTCCTGTTTTTCCTCTCAAACCTAAACTGCCAAACCTACCAATTGGCTGTACCAATACAATCTAGGATACCAGCCAGGCAACTAATTTTACAAATAGTTCCTGTTTTTCCTCTCAAACCTAAACTTCCAAATACTAAAATGCATCAGATTTAAGAGGTCCTTGTGCTAAGGATACTGACATTTAGTTGACGTTACCTTCTTTGTCAGCGACGATGGGTAAGCACGCACATTAAGGTAAGATTCTGTATTATTCCTCTCAATATACTGTAGACTGTCTCCGTCATTGTACATAATCAGCCGAGTGGAGTCATTAAAGAGAACACCTACACTGTTATCACACAGCTGGTAACCTGTGAAAGAAACATTTAAGCTTAGTGACCATGTGGGATACAAACAGACATCTAAGTTTTCAATCCAGATGCTACATACCTAGACCATACTTGTCGGAATAATCCACCCATTTGCTGACCCAGAATATTGGATTGCAGGCTGGATCCTCAGCTTCCTCTGCATAAGAAATATCAATTATATTAGGACTAATTCCCATGCATACCTGAAGAATTATCATCCCTCCAACCAAGATCTTAATCTCTGGGTTCTACAGCCTAAAGCTCCAAAACCAGGGACATGTATACTGGATGAGATTAGGCACATGGAATGAATGGGCATTATTGCTTGAAACACATTGAGTTGTAACTACAGATGGAGGATTGGGGGGGGGGGGGGGGGGTGAAGATTTTGTGCAATAATCTATGCTCCTTACACAAACTTAGAAACATTATATATGCAGGTGACTGGATACTCTATGATCTCAAAGATGTGCAAGCAGAGATCAAGCCAAGAGGCCAGAAAATAAATGCTTGCACAGCAGCTAGAACTATTGAGAAAACCACAAAATTGATTTGCAGGTAATATTGACTTGTAATTTCATTGTTTGCCAGCCAACTTTATGCAAGATACTTTAGAACATCAAACTCACCCTGGCGGATTAAAGGCTTCTCAGAGGGTTTAGCAGCATTGACACTGGTCAGTTGTTGCATCATATCAGACAGGTAACAATCTGCAGGCTCGGTTGACTCTGGTTGGGCCATCTCCTCATCCTTTACAGGTGCAACATTCTTATCAACCATTGGAGAATCTTGGCCTGTATGAAAAAACATCACATGTTAGATATACTATAGTGTGAGCAAGATGCCCTTAGCAGTGATCATATCACTGACAAAAGTCATTCAGAAATCCATCAACAGGTGTATTTGACCAGCATGGGGATCCTAAATCCTCCTGAAGCACACAAACATATCAGAGCAGATCATTGGGTACACTACTACTCCCAACTCTTAGTAGACAGGTTTATTGCCACCCCCATGCAGGGAGATCAACCCAGTTTGAGTCGATGCCTTTTCATTGTACATTTTAAACCTAGGACAAACTAATATCCTTTACAGCTTAAAGTGGGAACGTAAACTGCAAGCTTTTTTGCAGAAGGGACTTCTCTTCTGCACTCTTTGTAAAATAAATTGAACTGTGCAGTTCATTGATCAATGCCAAGAATCCTGCATACCCCCAGCTGCAGGGAACGAATGCACACCTACATGCAGGAGTTTGTCATTCTGACCTGGCAAATTAAGAAGACGGAAGAAACAGAACAGGGGAAAATGACAAATTCTGCCTAAAGACTGGACAGACCCATTCACCACTGATCAGAGCAGCACAACCTACCTTTGTTAATTGCTGTAAGTGGTTTCCTAATGCTTGGGTCAATAGAGCTTGGTGCAATGGAGAATCGGGGAGGCACTGTCAAGCATGTAGTAGGGAGGCGGTTAGGGATGTAGCCGGTGGTGAAAAACTCATCATTTAGCAAATCATCTATGGTGGGCCTGGAGGGGGGGTCCGAATGGAGCATCTTCTGTATAAGAGCTGCTGCTACAGGGTTTATGTGCTGAGGAGAGAGGGGAAAAATTCAGTTAGTATACAGACCTGGGGCAATTGTGCCTTGCCAGAAACATTGGTGCTACATAACAATGTATCAAGTTTCTTTTGTAAGATGAACCATTTCCATTAAAAGAATGTTACCAAAGAAACCAAGCTGCTTTAAGAAGCCAAAGCCTTGGGGAAATTTACCAAACTGCAACTTAATACACCTACATCATGCCAAATATCATGTCATTGTTTAAGCTCACCTTGGGAATTGAGTACTCGTTCTTCTTGATCCTAAGGTAGGTTTCCTTAAGGCATGACGTTTCAAAGGGAGGCTTGCCAACCAGTAGTGTGTACCTAAGAAAAGAAGCAAAAAAACATTTTTACCATAAGTAGCATTTAGATTTGCAAGTGCCATTTATTTGCTTCAGTTTCTGGTATTGGGTGGTTTAGGACTACGAAAAGCTTAACAAGACTTCTAAATTAGAGCAGCACTTTGAAGATGGGCCAGTCAGGCAGGTGGTTATTGCTGAAAGGGACAGGCAAGGTCTGTTCTGCACTAACAGTTTAGCTGCCTGAACTCTGCTTAAGCCATCATGTTTTGCAGATTTGAGCATGCATTGTTTTCAGGGAAACCTGGCAATCCTGGGAATGAACTACTATCTGCCAGCATTGTAGTTACATCATACTGGGACACCCAGTCACTGTGGGGAAACAGCCTTCAAGAATAAACGTAGAAATATGGCAGCACCCTGTGATGGAACTGGATAGGCCAGTAATTGTGGTTTTAGTTCAGTTTTAAAAAAAACATCCTGTCTTCACAGGAGACCAACAAGGTCACCACATGTTTTTCACCAGGGCTGAGAGAAGGCAAGCAGGGAATGCTTCTTGCATCTATGATAAAGCAACCTGTTACTTTACCCGGCTGAAGTAAAAGGTTTGCACGTTCTTACCCGTGGCAGGAAATTTGTGTTCCACATGTATGACCGTTCTGTTTTTCCCCATATTATCTGCCAGTTTGCCTGATAACAGGAAGTAAATTTTGAATGCCTCCAAGATAAGCCAGTACTTACATGATGCATCCTATGGACCAGATATCTACTTCAAAACTGTGGCCCTTCTTGCCCAACACTTCTGGTGCAATGTAGTTAGGTGTTCCACATAAGGTTTTGTTTCTTTCCCCATCAAATTCCACTTTAGTGGCAAGCCCAAAATCACCTGAAAGATTAGATAAACTGTTAGGAATCAAGGCTTGATTTAAACCAATATCTCCAATAATGCTATAAATGGGTCAATAAACCTGACCTTTGATCTAGCAAACCAGCATATCAACAGGAATGAGCAAGGGTGTAGCCAGAGCAATGTATTGCCAGAAGTGAGCAAGAATTAAATATTCTATTAGAAACTTTCACTTTGCCCCTTCTACCCCACCACCCACATATACTCCCTACCCCACCCAGGCTGGTGCAAACTCAGCTACAAGAGGTAAAGCTTACAATGAGTCAATATCCTCCACTACATCTAAATGTGGATGGGGCTGGCAAAATGGTCCTCAGAACCGAGCACTACATCACAAGAAGGTTTTAGAAGGGACTTGGCACGTTCATGGCTTTCATATTCACTGTGGCATGCCCTTCACTTTAATGCAGTTGTTGGGGTTTACACTAAGCCATCTACACCAAATTAATGCTGTGCTGCCAATGCAAAATCTAAAAATGTCAGCAATGCATGTCTGCAGCAGAGGACCACAAACTCGGGCCATACCATGCAAACCTCTGTTTATTAAGGTGACAAAGGTTTGATGTGTCCCTGAAGGTTTTGTCACGCAGCAGAAAACAAACTGCTGGATATGGCAAACTTTCGATTGCAGCATTTACAAATCCCCTTACTTTATTAGTGATTTGCTGAAACGGTTGACCAATTGTCATTTACTTTGCCACCAAATGGGTGCTAAAAGCCACTCTTTAGTCATGTAGGTATAGAATAGAAGATACTCCCATTCTATAGCAGCAGCACAACCCCAGTCCACTCAATCATATCAAAGCATTGCTCCAATCTTCCTACCTATTTTCACATCCAGGTCATCATTAAGGAACAGATTCCCAAGTTTGAGATCTCTATGTATGACTTTGTTGCCCTGAAGGTACTGGCAGCCCAGGATGGTTTGTCGCAGGTAATAGCGAGCTTCTGGCTCAGTCACAGCTTTTCTCCTCTTGTGCAACTCCAGCAAAGACTGAAAAGAAAAATAAGAGACTTTTGAGTGTCCAGTACCACAAGACCATAAAAAAATCTCTGGATGGGAATATAATTTACAAGCATATTTTATTCCAGGAGTGTCCTGGACCTTTTAGTGCAGCAACACCTCCATCCTAGTGGGTGTCAAAGGTGATTGAGGGGGTATTTAGATACTGGACAGTCCTAAATTAGACCCTGGAACTTTAGTACCTCTAACTTGTACGATCAAGCAGGTCATGACAGGAGAGAGGGACAGGTGTTGTACATTCTGAAATAAAGCATTTTAAACAGATTGCTAGAGATTTCTGGAAGAAAAGCTGAGCTGCACATGCACAGCATCAGCTTTGGCTGCCAGGAAAACCAATCACAGCTCCCTTTCTGTGTACAATAAACCGTGCGGGAGTTCGGCATCCTGGCAGATGGCAAAAGAACACCGGGAAGAGGGAGTAGCAATATTATGGGGCCCATTGCTGGAATGTGGACAGGCGAGTCCATCTGGGTTTAGTACCACTTTAATCCACAAAGCAGCATCTCTGCCTTTTACCCCAGAGGAACCCTTGAAAAATATTTTAGGTATATGGGAGACTCTGCACTAAAAGCAAGTTTTTGGCTACAGTGGGGGAAATGGTTGTGCCCCACCTGGCAATGGTGGCGAGAATACCAACCTTATTGACAGCACCCAAGAGGAATTGGCCCTCGAACTGGGGCCACAGGTCAAGGAACCCAATTTGAGAATGACCAGTCTAACGTGTCCCTCAACTGACTGGGGCCACAACTCCTCTCTGGTACCCCACTTTCTGCACTGCCTCCGATAAAACTTCACTGTCCCATTCCTATTCTGCAGTCCCCATTCCAGACAAGATTATGAGCGCTACAATGGAATGAACAGAATGCAGCACTCGTGGGGGCGGCTGCAACAAAAGCAGGAAGTGGCGAGTGTGCAAATTGCAATGGTGTCAATGTGACTACATACAGCAACCAAAAAAAAACAACGTCTGTTTGCATTATATTTTTATTGAAGATCCTGCAACCCTGTGTGACTCAGGCTCTATACAGCCCAGATTGCAAGTCGGGGCCCATATTGTATACTTTATACTAGAATTGTGGTCACCCATGGTAACTTTTTCTGCCTGGTGACCATTAAAGAATGAGGAATACAAGCAAAACATTAAAAACTTTTATTTATTTTGAAGTTTTATTATTTGTAAATCCTCCATATTAACTCCACATATGACATTATCAGCATACAAAGCAGATTTGTAAGCACAGCGGTTCTCATGGCAACCGGAGGAAAGAGCCAATCAGAGTTCGTCTGCCTTCAAAATAAAAAACTCCCAGCATTCCTCAGCGGCTCAGGGCTTTCACTACCAGCGGGTGACCAGCAGGGGGCAGACAGGTAGACTAAAGGAATGGGGAAGGATGGCATGTGGACTGTTACACAGTCTGGGGCCAATACTGAACCCTACAATGGTGGGGGAAGGGGCAGATTTTAATACAGAACCCCCAAAATTACCCTTAAGGAACACCACCAATAGATCTCAGTTTATCAAACAGGCTTTATAATGTAAATAAAACACACAAATCATTATTCATCTCCATTGTCTCATCAGGGCCAACAAAGACCCTTGTCCTTTACAGCTGCTGCAGAACTTCTTTCTAGACAGCTGCCAATCATCCTGACCTCTGGTCCATAGGAGACAAGGCATCCTGTGCTGGTGTGGGACTACAAAGCTCAGCAAGATGAAATTATCAGATAACAGGATTTACATGCCAAGCTCAATGCCCAGTGATTGATGGGCTATGTGAAGAGCAGCAGCTGCAGGAAACTACAAAGCCCAGCATGCCCACAGATTCACTACAAAACCGAGTGACTTATAGGAAGGGAGCTATAACAAAATAAGCAATAGGGAGATGGGGGACTACATAACCCAGCATGCCCAGGGATTAAATGTAGGCTAAGCTAAGTAAATAGGCTAAGTGCATAGAGGAAAGAGCAGCAGCTGCTGGAAACTACAAAGCCCAGCATGCCCACTGGTGCACTACAAATCCCAGTCATAAGAGAGCTATAGGCAGTTGAAGGACTACAGATCCCAGCATGAACAGTAATTGAAAATGAAGAGGAGCTACAGGCATAAAGGAAATTAAGCAGCAGGAAACTACTACAAGGCCCAGCACTACAAATCCCAGTGATCAGAAAGGAGCTAAAGGAAGCTGAGGAACTACAGATCCCAGCATGCATCGAATTAATGTAAAAATAGGCTACTGAAATAGAGGAAAGAGCAGAAGATGCTGCATAACTACAAGGGCCATCATGCTCACTGGTGCACTACAAATCCCAGTCAAAAGAGCTATAGACAGAAAATAGGCAGCAGGGGACTACAGATCCCAGCACGCCCCGTGATTAAAAATAAAGAGGATCAGCATGCATAGAGGAAAGTTATTGGAAACTACAAATCTCAGCGATCAGAAGACGGCTATAGGCAGCTGAAGGACTACAGATCCCAGCATGCAGTGACTGAAAATGAAGAGAATCTGCATACATAGAGGAAAATGAGCAGCAGATGCAGGAAACTACAACACCCAGCATGCCCACAGGTGTACTACAAGTCCCAATTATAATTATAAGACAATCTGCAGCGGTGGCACTACAGATCCCAGCATGGCCATCACCTACCCTCCTCCTGCACAGCTCCAGCACCACATAGACGAAGTCATTGTCCTCGAAGAAGCCGTGGAAGCCGACCACATGCTTGTGCGCTAGGCTGCGCTGGATAGCGATCTCCATGGTCATCTTGTCCTTCTGATGGGGTTTTAGCAGCATGGTCTTCGGGACGATCTTCCCGGCGTACACCTCCCGGCTGGCCAGGTCGGTGATCTCGTAGCACTTGGCGAATCCTCCCTTCCCTAGGAAGCGGCCGCGGAGATACCGGCGGCGGGTCCGGGGATCCACCAGGATCTCGGGGATCTCTTTTACTGCCGTGGTGCCGGGGATCCCAGGAGGTTTAACGGCCTGGGCGGCCGTCCTGCCATCTACCTGTGCCATATCTATAAGGTGGGGGGATTACTGACGCTGCGACCGAGAGGCTGCCGACAATGACCGAGCCCTGCACTGCCTCTGCTCCCGGCCCTATAGCCGCCGTTGGTTTTGAAGCAGAACGCGCGCCTCTGATTGGTCGATAGGATTTAAATTCCAAAGCCGCCGGCCCTGATGCACCATGGGAGGAGAGAGGTTTAAAGGACTGAATGGGCGGCGATTAGCTTTATTGACAAGGAACGTTAGGGGGAAACGGACATACTGGGCGGGGAAATGCTGAGGAATGTGGTTAAAGGATGTAAAACACAAAATAAATGTCAATTATTACATCTAAGCACTGTGTATTATAAACAATTTACATAATAAAGAAACATTTTCAGCTTCTTAGCTGTATCTCAGTACTTTGCAGGCCGCCTTTCTGTATACATACACTCCTGTCATGGCTGCATGCCATTTCTCAGCAGGAGTTTTCTAATGGTGACAACACTAAATCATGCTGTTATCACTACTGCACTCTGCCTCTGCTAAGAAATAATGTATTAAGGTGACAACATAGGAAAGGAGTTGGAAAAGGGATGAAAGGTTGTCATCCTATAAAAGGAAGTGCCCTGTGTTTATATTATTATTATAGAGTATTTATAGGGCACCAACATATTAAGCAGTGCTGTACAAAGTCCATGTCTCTACCATAGTCATGTATCTTTATTAGAGTCTAAGGTCAATTCTGAAGGGAAGCCAATTAATTTAACGGCATGTGGGAGAAAACCAGAGTACCCAGAGGAAACCCATATAAACACAGGGACAACCTGCAAACTCCATGCAGCTAGTGTCCTGGCCAAGATTCCAACCTGTGACCTAGCACTGCACAGGCCAGAATGCTAACCTCTGAGCCACCATGCTGCTCAGATGGATGCTCAGGTTTCCTCACACATCCCAAAAACTTGCAGTTAGGTTATTCTGCTTCCCCTAGACTGACGTATGACTATGGTAGGGGCATTAGATTGTGAGTACCTCTGAGGGACATTTAGTCACAGCAGGGGCCCCTGCAGCAACTCGCATGATCCTTGCCTGCAAACCTGCCCTCAGTTGCCAGCTTGCAGCACGCGCTACCTTTGTGCAGTTACACCCGGATGAAGTTGGGCTTGCAGGCAAATATCACATGAGTTGCTGCAGGAGCCCCTCCAAGGACTGTCACGGGGGCCCTTATGAAGCTGCACACACTGAACCTCAATATGTACTCCTCTGCAGTTGACGACACTTCCTTGAAGGGTCTCTAAGCAGGAACAACTCCTCACCCGCCTCATCCTGGACTCTTATGTGGGGTGGCAATATTACATGCCAACGTGGCAAATACCAGCAGGTAACCCATTCAATGATGTCCCCAGGGACTTGATACAATCATAGGGACATTGATAAGGTACACATGCATTGTGCAAAATGCAGGCCGAATGAGAAATGTAGTCTGAGAATGGCGGGACTCATGACCAAATGGTACATTTACTGCTTCATCAGTGGTTAGGGGACAGCTTTGGAAAATTTTGCAGGCCCGTGAAAAAACGTTATTTTTTAAATAAAAAATGAACATTAGTACTGGCACTGTCCCCCCACATCCCAGAATACAACGCCAGTGCCAGGACTGCTCAGTGCAAAACAAACTTTATAAAACAGTATTCTCTGAAACCAGGAACCAGAAAACCTCCGCAGGTATTGACGGATCTCTGAAAGTAAAGGTGAGTGTTTTTTTGAGTTTACTTCCACTTTAAATACATCTCCCAATATTATATATCTGCTTTGTGTGCATTGCATGCCTTTCCAACCCTATATATTTTCAATAACAGCATATCTAGTGCACACAAGGACCCCAAAGGCCGGCCCACCACAGGCTACCCACAGGTAATACAGGAGGGGGCAAATACAAGACCAGTCACCCAGCACGAAGAAAGAGAGCAGCAGTGATTGGTCTTTATTACAGGAAGTTTCTACACAGAGGCAATGTTTCACACTGGATTACTGCACAAACCTGTAAAAAGTGTACAAAACACACCAAGCCTGGAGTAAGAATACACATCACTCTTTAAGTAGACAATATTTGCAAATTCAGAAGTCTAGCTTTAAACAGTAATTGACATTATCATTATTTAGTGTGTAGAACAGGCCATTTCCTATTTGTTTATACAGAAGCCTTGTCTTTTCTTAATGGTTTGTTTACATATGTTAAAGGACAATTGTGCTTTCGAATAATATAAGCCTAATTGCCCCACTGCCCTCTCTCATGCAGGTTAATGCCTTTTCATATGCTAATGTACAATGCTACAGCCATGATGACCAAGTCTAAATCTCTGTTTAGCCTGGGGTGGCAGACCATGTCAGTGGCAGCATACCCCATTAATTTGAAAAAGCCAATAAGGTTTTAGGATTAGTACTTTCTGTAACACCTTACCCCACCACCAACAACAACCAACACACCACACTCACTCTTCAGGCCTTCAGGTAGAAATGGATGGAAGTTGCTTTGCCCATGACTGCAGCTGGTGCTGTGCCCACTCTCCTTCATAGGCACTGAGCCATCCTCACCCACTGCAACTACAAGAAAGAAGCCTTAGTATCAGGCCATTGAAAGGTTGCAGAGTATCGGGCAAACTTGCTGTCTCTGCCAGTGGGCTCCCTTTAGCCTGGTTGTATCCTAAGCATATCATGCACTCCTATGCCAAGGAATTACCCTGCAACCCGTGCATGATAAAAAGCTACACTATTTGGCAATGCAACCCAACCCATGGGGTTGCTGTCATTTTTGGAAAAGAATTACCAGCCTTTTGGGCTTTTTCCTATTAAGTGAAATATTCACCGGCCAGTTGGCAACCCTACTGGGTCCTCCTTTCTGATGTTACTGCTCCGTCAGTGCGAATGCTGGGATAGAGCTACATACAAACTGAACTGAGATTTTAGCAGAGAAGGCTGGCACTGTGACCATGGCATCTGAGCATGTCTGCATGATACCAAAGCTAAGCAATCAGCTGATGTACTAAGGGTGCCATCGGTCTTAGGGGGCTGACAATGATAGCACAGATATAGGCCCAGGACCAGGCAGAAGGAAGAATCAGTTACAATTACCATTTAAATTGTTTTGTTATATATGTTCAATAAATTCCTGCTGATATTGTCAGAAATCATGAAAGCTTTCCAGTGGCTGTTCATTTTGCAAATTGAATGTTCACCTAGTTTAATAAATTAGGTGAATCTTAATTTGCATGTGACTGGGTATAATTTGCATAGTGAATTGTCACTTAGCTTCAACATATTCATTAGGCTATGTGAAAAATTCACTTTTAGTGAACACTCTGTACTGCCTAAACTAACCCTGCTGTTTCTAACAATTAGTGGACAATTGCCATGCAATATGCGCACCTAAAACCTTACTGAAGAACATAAGGTTTGGCCCAGCCTTTTCTTCCTCTTTGCATTTGTCCAGTTGTCACAGGTAAATGAGGCAGCTCATTCCCATCAGTGTGTTGCAATCACTCTCACTTTTCCATGTGAAACTGTTTGCATTAAAGCAATGTATAAAATGGGTTGGTGTACTGGGTCCATTCCTAAAGCCAATTTAAACTCCAGCACTCAGGGTTTCCCATAATGTGAAAAGCCCTTGCAAAAGTTGCTGCAACAATTTACCATTTTTGTTTTTTTATTCAATTTGTGTATCATATACTGTGCTCAACCCAGGATTTTTTTTAAAGCTGGATGGGAAGAAATTGTATGTGGGTGATGTCCCCTGTATTGTGACCCAACTCATCAATAACCACCCAAAAACAGCCAGGTGGTTGCTGAAAAGTGCCGGGTGGTGCACCCCGCTAAAAGGGGCCGGAGAGAACACTGCATATAAAAATAAACACAAAACTGCAAAAGAAAGTAAAGGAAACATTTTTTTATGGACAGGAAGGGGCAGGGTGTTTAGGTGTGCATATGTGGTGTGAAAGGGGTGGTGCAGAGTTCAAAGTACAGACTTCAGAGGTGAATTGTGTGTATACAGAGTACAGCTGTTAGGATTTTTCTTTACCATATCATGTGCATTATATACTCTTTCCTAACATACTTTGCATGCTTTGTTATATGTTAAATAACCCCCACTGTTGTATGTTACATAAAAATTATTACTGGACTTCAACTAAACTATCCCAAGTGCTGCCGGGGTGTATGTTATCTGTTCCTGAGCCTTAAACCCCCTGAACTCCATTTTCCACGGAGTAAAAAGGTAAACTGTTGACGAGGGGTGGAGTGGTTCAGGGGGTACACAGGTGAGCTTTGAGGGTTCAGGGAGTGCAAAGATGAGGTGTGGATAAGGGGTGCAGAGGGGAATGAGGGGATTTTTATTAAGGAATAGTTATGCTTAGGGGGCGCACCAAACATATTATTCTGTTCAAGAGTAAGTAATGAATGTAATAGTAAACGGTACAAGTGCTAGGGATTTGGAAAGTATTCTGTACATGGTATACGCCTGACTGCCATACCCTATATACTGTGTTGTATGTTACATACCCCGTACTGTTATATGTTTCATACTAATGGCTGCTGGACTGATGTCCTAAGTACTGAACTCTGTACAATGGTATGTACATTACTGGACCCTGTACTCTCTGGGTCCTGGAAGTGGGTCAGCACCTTTACAGGCCTATAAGAGCGATTGAGTGGCTCTACATTCACTAAGATCAAACTTACATTACGCTGCTGCTAAATAATGTAATAGGATCACAGCAGCTGTTGCAGCAGTGGCATTTTTTCACCTTTTTATGGCATTTGTCCTTGGCAAAGAAATGCTTAAAAATGCTCTTTCCTTAAAGCTCTATTTATGTTTTTTATGTATTGATTACATTTAAGACATGGAGCCTGGGGGGCCAGAAAGCAACAAGCATGAGTCCCATCTCTTCCTATCTATACCAGGCCCCATGCCTTCCTTTAACAGAAGAGGAGACCCATAGTTGGGGGACAGGACCCCTATACCACATCCTGCCCCTTATAGTGGCTTTTAGTGGAATCCAGACGCAACCTGTAATAATGTTTTCAGATAGCCAGCCACCTCTTTACCCAGTAAAATGTATACAGGGGTACATTAGTACGCCTTATCTATTCCAAGGAAAGAAAACCACAACACATACTGCATTTCAAAAGTAACTTTTATTAATGTTCCCAGAAGTAAATTGGTTTAGCTAAGTTTTAACTCTTTATCTTTTTTTTGTCTGAGTGCAAAAAAATGTGGTTTGTCAGTTTTTTTTCAATTTTTTTGCATATGTGAGATTCTTGCTTATACCACTGTAATTGGGGGATATTTTGTGGGTATTAGGACTGTGGTACATGTGTGCTATGAATACAGTGCATAGGCTCAGTTTCTATTAATACCTTTAATTTAAGCCTTTTGCATTGTCAGTGCAGTGTAACCACATGCAGTGTTCACCACAATCACACACTGCGTCCTTGTTCATCCTGGAGTGCCCAGAGGTTCCCTAGGTTTTCCACAATCCTCCTTTTTGTCTCCTTTTTATTCTTTTTTAACATCCTTCTAGAAATACTACTTACCTGGCTGTTATGTTGATCACCTGATTTCAACATCATCAGATTCACAGACCTGTAACATATATATCTGAAGTTAAGTCAGATTAAAACAGGTTTCCTGATCTGCATAGCTAGAGGAAGTGGTTCTGAAAATATGGAAACCATCAGGTCAGTATAGGAATCAAGCAAGTAGCAAAGTCAGAAAGAGGAGGTCACCTGCAGTCCACCCATTCACACATATGTTCTGCATTTGTGCATTGCAGAGCCATTCTTTTTTAATGTCACCCCAATGCACCTACTCATTGTAAGCACATTGGTATACAAGGTCCTGCCAAAAATGATGCATCCTGCCTAACGCAATGCACAGATGCACATTCTGTGTACCATGCACCAGGAATCCCTTTGGATTCCTGGTGCATGGTACACAGAATGCCCGTTTTGGTGCCAATCCAGTGATATTCCATAGTCACACATATGCATGCTGGAACGCATTTGCATTATCAACTCTACAGTAACATGGAAATAATTTAGTTATTAATTACTTTATGGCACCAAAAGGTACCTGACCTTTGGCATTTTCATTAGTTTGAACACAGACATATCAAAGACAGGATTATTTTAAAGCATAACTAAACCTAAAATGAAAAAAAAATGCAAGCAGGCAGGTTCTTTATTGCAGAAGGGACAGGCTTTGTCTCTCCATAATGTACACTAAGCATCTCAGTATATGTTCCCGGCATAGTTGGCTGCAGGGAACAAATGGCTTTGGATGCTCATGTGTAAAAGTAAAATTCTGCACTGCCCATTGAAGATGGCCAAAGATACCCAAACTCAAAGAGGACTGGGTGAACATGTTGGCACCAGCAAAAGAACTCTGCAATAAAGAACGTGCCTATATTTGCTGGTTTAGTTCTGCTTTCAGGCAGGAAAAACATTCAGAAATAAATAATTTTTGGTGCTGGGTGTAGCCAGAAAACTGGTTTGTTTTAAATTTTTAATTAGGTTTACTTCTGCTGTTAGTAACTACCGTAGATATTGCATACATGTAACTGTACTGTACTGTACTGTAACATACCACTGGATGGCGATAGAGAGCTGTGATAGGTAAATTGTTGTACCTTTGCAGGTGAATAGACTTGGAGATGGCCAAATCTGATCTCTTCTAAAAATAAGACTGTGTCACTGTAACCAACTTTTTTAAAGTTTGAGTCACTGATCCAAAGCAAGTCAGCAGATTCAGATCACTTCACTTAGTGAATGGCTGCTCTAGTTCAGTAAGCGTATATATTTGTTGATTAAGAGCTATCCATTCTCCACTGCAGAGTTCTCAGGAATTGTAATAAATATCTGATTCTGGTGTAATACAATACTTTCACATGATTTGTTATGCCCAGTCCTGGCACACGTGCCTTGGATAGGTATCTACAGCATAAATATTATTTTGATTTTGTAACAAAGCAGTGGGATTGGTCAGGGTATTTTTAGGCCCACCAACTCGGTGGGGCAGCAAACAATTTGCTAGTAATGCATCAATATTCAGAACTCTTCCTTGCCAAGAGCTACAGAGAAGGAACCTTGCTCTCCGAGTGGAAACAGTGGTCACTCTGCAGAGGAATAACTTTCCCTCTGCTCGGTTACAGCTAGGGCTCTTCAATCAATAAGGATTATGAGCTCTGCTGGTTGCAAAGCCAATGAACTGTAGACAAATTATTTCTTCTGCATGTAAAGCAATGGTCCACCTCTACAGCTGTTTTCATAGGAGGACAGAAGAATCAGTTGGTTACAGCTGGAAGTAGATCTTACAAGGGATGCAATGTGGCCATAAAGCGGGGTAACCTTCTTAAACAATATGGTGTAACAAAGGTTGCGGGAGGCCAATGGGTCTGGACAAGGGTGTTTGGAGGGGAGAAAGGAGCATCACATGGGGGTGAGTAACAATGATGAAATTTAGGTGGCAGTAAAAGTAAACCCACACAATCACGGGGAGAACCTAAAAACTTAATGCAGATAGTGTCCTTGTCGAGAATCAAACCTGGGACCTGGCGCTGCAAAGGTCAGAGTGCTAACCACCAAGCCACCATGCTGCCCTAGTAACAGTTCATGAGTCAATGGTTCTATATAGTACTCAAGGGCTTGGAAATCCATGCTATATATAATACAGATACATACATACACACTTTCATCTACAATGGAACCTTCTGAAAACCTTCCACCGATGAATGACAATAATGTCCTGGAACAAGTCAGATGTGTGAACTCCCTTTCCTATTTGACATCACAAGCTGAAGGAACCCGAAAGCTGCTGTGCAACTGAATGTTTCTTCTCAGCACCATTTTTCATCCAGTCATCTTTACAATAAATTGATAAAAATACATCTGACAGCTGTAAAACTTCCCATTGTAATGTGTTTGGCATAAAAAAGCCAACAATCAAATAATAATATTTCAGAGCCAAAAATGTTAAACTGATTCTCCTATAGCCACAAATCATATAAATGTATTCTGAATGCACAAAATGTCTTTGAAAACTCAGTTATTATTATGTAAAAGTAGGGACATTATCACTGCCCTAGATATACCCTGTGTAGAAATGTGGGAGGGTCCCATAAGCCCCTCCCACTACAGGATGTCTGCCGAAAAGGACAGGAGGGGGCGGATACAAGACCAGTCACCTTGGACAAGGAGAAAGAGCGGCACAAACAGGTCTTTATTACAGGAAGCGCATGTACATGAGATTACCATACAGATCTGGAAGAAAAACACAAAGCACATCATGTTTCAAGTAACAATACACCTGCTTCTTCTTTAAATAATTATTTGCTTAGTTCGGCTTGTCACAAGAACAAGAAGTGCAGGTTTATTATTGAGCCAGGAATTTCCCTAATTTTAAAGATGTTCCCTTTAACCTCTTGTTGTCTCTTGAAGACAGGATCTGAATGAACACAGACAGCAGGGGTTCTAACCCAGTGTTTCTCCACTAGGGTTCCATGGTATCCTCGGGTTCCTCCAAAGGTTACTTGGAGTTGCTTGAGCAATGAGGAGTTTGTACCTCTCAGGTCAGTTTAAGTGACACAAAATGATGTTTGGCTATCTGTAAGGGTGACATTCTTCCCAATGGCCAGCAATGTAAGAGGAATTCTTCTCACTAATAATATACTGTGAGCTATGGATATAATCAATATAGCTGGGGTCCTTGAAGACCAGAATATTATTTCTAGGGTTCCTTCATGTTAACAAATACTGCTTTAACCTCTCCATACAATATCCAGCCTTAGCATAAAAGTTTTGTCTATTCATACAGTTTAAATGCAGGGGGCAGCTTAAAGTGAACTAAACTGAAAAAAATCACACATACCTTATTCTGCAGAATCCCTTGTTCACGCGGGAGAATTCCTCAATCAGTTCCCACGCCATCCTGGAATTCTTCCTCGTTCTGGAAAAAGTGCCGGGCGCCGCCATGTTCTTCCTTTTTTCTAGGAGGGGAGGTGCTTAACCCTTTTTTGTTTAAAAAACAATATTTTTATTTTAAATAAAATGGTTTTCTATACTTTTATGTAAAGTAAAATGTTGAGTGCACCTTCTCCATCTCCTAGGTGGGGAATACATTGACCACTGATTTTTGGGGCACCTGGGTGGCACAGTAATCACCAAAGGGCCATGGATTGGTGGCACCAGAGTCACCTGACACCTGGCGCAGACATAAACGCATAGACACCAGGTGAATGATGGGTAGATGAAGAATTGTGGTTGACTATCCTACAAACAAAAAATATTCCATCATGTATCTTCCAGGAAGTCACACCGAGCCAGCAACATTTATCTTTGAATGTCTCATTGGGCCCAGGGCTAAAACCAGTATGCTGCAAACCTTTACCAGTTATAATAAATAGTTTCTGTGAAATATCAGGAACCGCTCCAAATAACCCCAGGCTATTGGAAATGTAAGGTAAAGATTTTAAAAATGAGTAGGCGTTTTACTGCCTGAATTATTCTGCAGTTTATTAAAGAATGAAAAAGAGAACACCGGTGGAGGTGATGCCAGGTAGAGTTCTTCTTTTATTCTGAAAAATGCAAAGGACTCTTTTGTCACTTCTGTCTCCATCCTCAATATGATTCCTATGAGGAGGCCAGGCCTGCTCCATAAAAATTAAAAGCTTAAAGCCCAACTAAACCGAAAATTGTACAAGGCAAATTGTAATAGCAATAGAGGGGGGGATCATTGAATACAAACTGTGTACAGAGGTATAATCGTGCACTGAACACGTTTTATGAGCCAGATGTGCTTGGATATTACACTACAGCCTATTTCATCTCCTCTGTTAATTAAACCAGTGGAAAGGACAGCTAGATGTGACCATGTGACAACCAAAATAGGAAGAATAATAGAGGTCAGACTACGTTTCCCATCATCCTTGCTTTACAGTAGGAAATACTGTATTTTTCGCCCTATAAGACGCTCTGGAATATAAGACGCACCCAATTTTAAAGGAGGAAAATCTAGGAAAAAAAGATTCTGAAAGATTATTCCCCTTCTGATCACTCATGTGCCATTCATACCGGTATTCCCCTTCTGATCACTTATGTGCCATTCAAATTCCCTTTCTGATCACTCAATGCCTTTCAAATTCCCTTTCTGATCACTCTGTGTCATTCAAAATTCCTTTCTGATCATTCTGTCATTCAAATTCCCCTTCTGTGCTTTTTTTCCACTGTACGGCAGTTAGGACAGGGAACAGCAGGTGGCGCTGTGCCGGCTTCTTTCGCTCTGCTTTACAGACAGGAGAAGACACGTGCTGCTGCCAGAGAGAAGAGGAGACAGAAGCTGCTGCAGCCAGAGACACACGCAGGATCGGGTATCGGGTGAGTATATTATTTTAATTACCGTATTTTATCACACCTTTGTTGTATAGGACGCACTAACTTCCCCCACCAGTTTTGGGGAAGAAAAAGTGCGTCTTATACTGCAAAAAAAAAGGTATGTGTCTGCAGCACGTTTAGTCGCAGGAAATCGAAGAGAAGATAGACTTTCACAGGGATGATCCAGCACCCAGGATCACCCAGGTTCTCAATAATAGTCTATCTTCTCCAGTCTTGGAGAGCTTTAATAAATCCAGCCCAATGTCTTACACAGGGAACCATATTATTCTGCATCAATCTGTGTTATTATAGAAATATATTCTGCTTACCTCTGGACACAGAAACCTGCTGTATTTTTCCACTGATTTCACAAATGGTGACAACCAGCCCCAACATGAATGCCCACTCATTTCACACATCAGCTGTTTAATGAATCTCGGGATGTTTTAATTGGGGAATTGACAGGATAAATCATGTTGGCTCCCTGTGTCCCAGATATGGTTCAGATTTGTCCATATGATGGATTCTAAGTGTTTGTACAGCTTTATTTGCTGATATACACAGGCAGCACAAACACTGTGAGTGGGAGATACTTTTAAATTCACAGCAATATAATATGTATTAGGTGATCTGTAGGTTAATATAAAAGACACAGAATAATCCAGAATTGTATTAAATAACACAAGTCATTCAATATTTATTTTATAAAAAGCAAGCAGTGTACCTGATTCTGACTTTGTATTGGCCTCTTGTATTCCCTGTACAGCAGAGATTAAACCTGAAAGAACAAACGCAGCATAAAAAGCCAGTCAATTGCTCAAGGAGAGGCAAAGGGATGAGCATATCAGTCTGCTTCTTCTGTTTTCTGTCCAATCAAAGGTTATGGGAGAGACAAGACCTATGGATGGTATTTAACCAAAACCAGGTCTTTTCTTTTGCCAGACAGGGCTGTGCTGGATAGACAAAAATACAAACCCATCAGGTAAATTATTTTCACATATATGTATTTTATCTGTTTGTATAGCACATAAAAAGCAGCCCAGGCTGCAGTAGACATCTCCTCTCTGGCACTGTCCTTTGCAGTAATTCTATTCTGCCACTAGATGTCCTCATTCTTCGTCCTCACTTTCTATAAACGTGGTGCTGATATTATCATGGCAGTGAAGGTCTTTGCATCTTTGAGGACTCCTAACATTTTTTTCAAGGGTTCCTCAGGAGTTAAAAAAAATCTGCAGTAATGCATGGAATCATAGATTTGTAAGATGTGTGCTCTGTTAAGACCTCTAAAAGAAATAAATAGAGGCTGAAAAAGTAGAATTATCAGGCTAAGCAGCTATAAAATAAGCAAGGAACTGATAAAAAGGGGAAAAAATAATGTTGTACTGGCAAATCTAAATCTATGGAGAGGCAGCAATGTCAACTCAGGACAGGACTACAGAAATCTACTCTACAAGAAGGTAGGTGATATGTAGTCTTCAGAGATAACTGGGAATATGTAAGGGTTATTAATTTTTATTTCAGTGGATTTTTCGCAGGGTCAACAGATATTGTCAACACTTTATATAACAATATAACAAATATATAAATATAGTAATATAATAATAATATTTATAATAAAATAAATATAAAAAAGATTCCAAAAGTATATTTAACAGATCAGAAGGGGCAAATCAGTTTATTGTTAGGGTCTTCACACATCAGAGGGGTCTCTATCCAAATGGATGGGTTGACTGACGTGTGGCCGCTCCTAAGTTGGGGAATGTTGTGGCACTTGGTGATTGGCAGAGTAATGGGTGCTGGATGACCAGCCACTGTGTACCAAAGCAGGGGGCAGGGATCAACTAAGGTCAGGTATGGTTGTATTAGATTCTATAGGCTATGGGGCTTCCTATGGTGCCTTGGAGAAGCCAGGACCCCATAAGGACTATGGAATCATGCCAAAACTAAGCCACATATTAAATGTATGCATGCTATGTCACAGACCCATCTGGCTATGGTTAGGTTCTGCATAAGGCATGAGAAAAAGTTACCCTCTTTTGATTCCATAAGTAACCAACAAGTATGACCAGCTAGACCAGTGTTCCTCAACCAGAGTTCCTCCAGAGGTTGCTGGGGGTTGCTTAAGCAATGAGCGATTTGTAACTTATGGGTTAGTTTACATGACACCAATGATCTTTTTGGCTATCTGTAAGGGTGACATTGGTTTCCCATGAGCCATGGCTATAGTAATAATAGTAGGTATTCCCCAAGACCTAAGAATTGTTTTAAGGGTTCCTCCATTTTAAATACCCAATAACCCATTATCTTATACATCTAACCAATATAGAACTTTTGAGCAGGTGAAGAAGGTCAGACGTTGCATTGGCCCATTAAACACATTCATTTGTATTGGAATGGCAAACACAGCATTTTACCCCCCAGAACAGCGATGCTCCTTGTAAGTAAAAAAAGGTGCATCTTGTGCAATAGTTTTATTAGTAGTTTCAAAAACATTGAAAGTGCCCATACAATACAGCTTTCGGACGCATTTTATGGTTACCCCTTAATCATATTTTTGGAGTTTATTTGAGGTTGAGATTATACAGAATGATCCACATTGGTATGAGTACATGGAGACCTTTCTCGGAGGATACCTTGCCCCAAGTCAGTTAAATTCCACTTTTATGAAATAATTACGAGATTGGTTTGGTACATTTCCCACTCTGGGTCACATGATCATTTCATTACTGCAAACAGCTTTATAGGTAATCTCTGCCTAGCTTGTCTAAATTTGCTAGAGGATTATAGTTTTCTTAGGAATCTTCATGATTTTTTTCTATCTGGCATGCAAATGTGATTGGGTTTTTATATTCTTTATAGTGTCCTATTTCCCTGTTGCTACCGGTATGATCCTCCAAGGTTTCTTGGTCATAGATGTTGGCTAGAGCTTTTTAATTCTTTATAAGGTTTTCCAGCTTGTTAGAGCTCAAACCATTCTCTGGAAAAAGAGCATTTATTGCCCCTGTTGTGTCATTGTGTCCCCATTTACTCTCATTTCCTGTTCCAGTACCCATGGAAGGTGATGGGGGACACATACAATGGCAGAAAGTGGTACCAGCTTACTGTATGCGTCTAATTAAATCTGCTATCCAGACTTACTCGCTGAAGATTGAAATCTGGAAGAAGTGAAGAAAAAAGATGGCGATGCTTGTGATGGAATGGAGAATAGTGTATTTAAAAAATATCAATTTTTTTATCAAAATTTTTTTTTTTATTTTATTGAGTTTGGTTCCACTTTAGCCTTCAACAGTACACCTATACTTTAAAGGGTATCAAGACCCAAGATCCTGGTAGAATTCTATTGGTTTATAAAAGTGAGGTAATAAGGTAAGGTAATAAAGGTAATAAAGTGAGCACATTCATGGCAACCCAAAAACAGGAATCAATGGCAGCTCTAAAGTTTTTACTCAGACAGGTTCTTTTTAGATCAGACAACCAAAGTAATTTGCTCTCACAGGCATGGAAGCCATTCTACATATGCTGGCCTCCTTGGCTTACAGGCATGGAAGCCATTCTGCGTATACTGGCCTCCTTGGCCTATAGCCATGAAAGCCATTCTACATATGCTGGCCTCCTCGGCCTATAGCCATGAAAGCCATTCTACATATACTGGCCTCCTTTGCTTATAGACATGGAAGCCATTGTACATGTGCTGGCTTCCTTGGCTTACAGGTATGGAAGCCATTCTACATATACTGGACTCTTTTGCTTATAGACATAGAAGCCATTCTATATATGCTGGACTCCTTAGCTTATAGACATGAAAGCCATTCTACATATGCTGGCCTCCTTGGCGCACAGGCATGAAAGCTATTCTACATATGCTGGCCTCCTTTGCTTATAGGCATGGAAGCCATTCTGCATATGCTGGCCTCTTTGGCCAATAACCATGAAAGCCATTCTACATATACTGGCCTCCTTTGTTTATATGCATGGAAACCATTCGGCATATGCTGGCCTCCTTGGCTTGTAGGCATGGAAGGCATTCTACATATACTGGCCTCCTTTGCTTACAGGCATGGAATTCATTCCAATATGCTGTCCTCCTTTGTTCCCATCTGTCCCATATTTCATCCTTTTAGTTCATCCAATCTCTGAATTATTACAATTGGGGGCACAGTAGATAAGTTGTTAGCACACTTGGGTTACGGGACTAGGTTTGGATTTTGGCCAGAACACTCAAAAACATATAGGTAGGTCAATTGGATTCCCCCAAACTGGCCTTAAACTATAATAGGGACGTTTAATTGTGAGCTTCTCCAAGGGACAGTTAGTCACATGACTATCACTCATGCGCAAAGCACATGTGATGTATCGGTGCATTATAAATACATAATACAGTTCTGGAAATATAAAGCCATCTGTTCTTTTGTTTTATGACCTTTTTACACCCTCGTGAAAGTGTAACTAAACTCATGCAAAAAATGCCGCTTAGATATTCCTACAACATGAGGTCTACAACCCAGGAACTGACCCATGAAACAAGGGTATCTCTGGGGCATTTTACTACTTCTCTACCAAATCTCCTTCCCGCTCATCTTCCACAATATATATTTCCCAGATCTACCTACAAGTGTCACCCTCCTGGCATTGCTCATGTGAGTACTATATTTCTTTCCTGTAATTACAGCTCAGCCTGAAAATAAACACCCACATGGGATATTATCATAGTTTATAGGTCCAGCTTCCTTCTCAGCCTCAGACTCAAATTTCTCTGCTTGTTTGTTTAGATATACTACACATAATATTTAACGTCTTTGTTTGAATTAGGTGTCATCCGTAACTAGAGTTCCTGCAATTGTTTTTTCCTGCACGTGATTGGTGCCTTACAGTAAAAGTGCCGAAACTGGTGGGGACGATAACAATAGAGCCCTTATGTAGGATTTTTTTTACTTTTCAAGTCATGTGCAACAGCTGCTTAAAAAACCAGGAAAACAACAGGATACGTGGATAGGGCAAATGTATAATATCATAACTTTTCCTTGCTGTGCTTTATGGCTGGGGTATGTCACTGACCCCCTATCCTAATTACCCCTAAGAATATCCATAAAGAATGCCACCTCAATGCCCACACTAAGCTATCTGCCTTTCCTAAGCCCACCAAAGCCCTTCGCCTATCACAGCCATCACCCTACAAAGCGGTCATTTCCACCAAAGTCCAATTCCAAACCAACCATTTCAAAAGTGCTTTAAAGTCCCCATATAATGAGGAGTTCTAAAAATACCCTACACTCTTCTCCCATAACATGGACATTGAATACCAAAGTCTAGCATCTTTGGTCATAGATGGTCATATGTACTTCTGCAGCTCTTATAGGCAGTTAGATTGACTTACTGTAAAGACATACAGATTTCCCAACTGAACTAATTGTCACCAATTTCAAAAAAATTCATTTCAAATTTTATAATCACTTGGTAAGTGCTTCTGAACTTGCTATAAATTTGGACTTTTTTTAGGAGGAGTCAACTTACCCCACCTCCTCTTTGCATGTCATAGCCCTCTCCTGTACTGGGAGTGTGTAATTACTTTTAGTGCCGACCCAGCTCTTTTGTCCTTGTTTCCCACATAATCTTTTGTGTAATTGGTGTGACAACTTTGAGCCTCCTGGGGCTGTTGACATCACATCCAAAATGGCAGCACCCAACAGCAATCACAGCACATGGAATCATATGGGAACATTGTTGTTGAAATCTGAAGTTGAACAAAAGCAATATGAACAATGTAATATAAAGAACATAAATGAGTTTACTAAGCTAGAATTTACAAGATGGCTGACCATCTTTTGGTAATAATCAAACAAAATCTTATTTGGTAGGGATGGCCTTCTGTTCTGTTGGCTCTGATGCTGATTTTGGACCTCGACCCTCTTCCACAGCAACTCACAGTCTTCTAGCTACAGATCCTAATGATAATTTTTGGCATGGCCCCTATCTTTTAGGACAAGGTCCTTCACATGAGAAGGCCCCCTTTTTATCAGGAGCGCTTCTTTGAATTAGAGTTCCTAAATTCAAATTAGGACCCCCCTCCTCCCCCGTTTACATCAGGAGCATCTTCTTACATCAGAGTTTTCCAAATTACATCAGGGGACCTATCATATTAGGATCCTTCCAATTCTATAATGCAGGGCCAGGAAGAGGAAGCCAATGGTGGAAGATCTTCTCTGCCGGCTCTTGGTACAACTGGTGGCCAGACAATGGTCATCAACTCTACAGGCCCCCTGTAGTAAGGGGTCTCAAATCCACAACCACCAGTCCTATGTCATTGAGTGGGTTACCATGATCTTCTTTAGCTGTCATAAGGCTAAATATCAAGAAAAAATTCTGAGAAAACAACATCAGTATAACGAGGAGATGCGACACGTGAAAAATTACGTCAATTCAAAGGAGAACTTTGCATTCCTTAAGACAATTAAAATGTTAAAGCACCAATCACGTGCAGGATGGAATATTTGCCGGAACTCTGGTCAGGGATGAGAGCTTGTTTAAACAATGACATTAAATATAAGTTGTGAATAAACAGGCAGGCAATTCTACATGCTGAGAAGGAAGCTGGATCTAAAAACTATCATTTCGTCTTTATGTTTACTCTTCATACATAGTGCCAGCTTGAGTCCTAAATTGTGCAAATTGGCATTTATGTGAGGAATGATTGGAGGCCGCATTACCTCCTTTATTATTCACCTACCCAAAATAGTATTATTTCCCTATAAAAAGATTTATATTTCTTTTTTAATTCGTTTTTATTGGGTTTTAACAAATACATTTTTAAAATATTACAACAAAATAAAAGTTTTATATTTCAGCAAAGTTTCATCCAGATACATTTTTCCATTTTCTATTTTGAAATGCTGAGTTTTTGAAAAAGTGACTTTTATTTTGTATTTTGCTTACTTGTGTGGCAGGGGTACATATTTTGTCTAAATAATATATTCTAGAAGGTATCCATCTACACCTTGTCAGACAAAAGGGAGGAATATACCTAAAATATGGGTAGTGCAGTGCACATGGGTAAAGGGTACTGTATATGAAGCACAGGTGTACAGAATGCAGGGGTCATGAGTGTGTTGTAAACAGAATGTAGGGGTCAGGGTTTTTAAACATAGAATGCAGGCATTAGGGGTATTTATCATTCACAGTAAAGGGATAAGGGCCATATTGTTCACAAAGTTCAGGAATAAAAAGTGTAAAGGTACAAAAGTCCAGGGGTCGGCAGTATTTTATACTTAGGGTGCAGAAACTAGGAAGGGAACAGTATGCAAACACAGGGGTCCAGGGGGTTTAATACACAATATACAGGGGTCAGAAGGGTGTACACAAAATGATGGGGTCAGGGGTATTTATTACTTAGAATACAGGGATCAGTAGCACATATTGCACAAAATTCAGGTATTAAAAATGTGTAATGCACAGAGTACATGGGACAGGAGCATGTGGCACACAAAGTGCAGGTGTAAAAAGTGTTTAGTACACAGAGTGCAGGAGTTTCAAGCAGAGTGCAGACATCAGGGGTATTTACCACTCAGATTAAAGGGATCAGGAGCATGTAGTACACAAAGTGCAGGTGTAAAAAATGTGTAATGTACAGAGTGCAGAGGTCAGAAGTATTAAATACAGAGTGCAGAGGTCAGGTGTATGTTTTACTCAAAGCACAGGGAGCAGGAGGCTATAGTATACAAAGTGCAGGGTTCACCATATCAAATTGTAATTGAGCAAAATGGTAAAAGTCTCAGGTTGTGGGGTGGCTCAGAAGCTAGCACTTCTTCCTATACAGCACTGGGTCCTGGGTTCAAAGCCCAGCCAGCACATTATCTGCACAGAGTTTGCATGTTCTCTCACTTGGGTTTTTTCCAGTGTTCCCCACACCTCCAAAAAAGCAGTTAGATTAATTAGGACCTGGTCCATGATTCAAAACATTTGCTATCAAATAGCAAATTACTATGAAGAAATCCATTCCAGGTTTGCTGGATCACTCAGCTTCACTGATGAAAGTGTATCCTCTCCAGCCTTGGAGAGCTGGAATAAATCAGGCCCATTGTCCTTGGTATGTATAGAAAATAAGCAGCAAATCCAGAGTGACGTGAGTGTGCAATATGGATGCATGATAATAACAATAATGTTCAGTAACAAATCAGTCTCAGGCTTTGAGAAAAGATTTTACATTTGCTGTCCCTAAGATAAAATCATAGCAGATGGATAATGCTTTAATTTAATGCATTTCACTTTAGCCACGATGCTGAAGTCCGGATTGTGCAATGTTTATCTATCACATGTCCAATCTCATTAAGATATAATCACAGCTGAGGAGCAATGTCATTATATTATGCTCTTTTATTTCCTCGTGGTCAGGTAAGGATTAAGTAATGTTTAGTAACGAACGTTATCTATCAGGGAGCCTGTGAAAAGATTTTATGTGTATTATCATTAACATATAATCACAGCTAGAGTGCAAATTCATCTTACAATGCACTTTAATTAAAGGAAACCTTAAGTCACAGTCCTCACATTAAAGAGGAATACTGCATACCATTTGATTAATATACATATATTAATAAAAAACTATATTTTTGGTTTATATTTGAGTATATTCGGCAAATTGGCTTTTATAGGATGCAAAATAATGTTACTGCTGTCTCATCTCCAGTCAAAAATCTGAAGGGAAAAGATTTAGTATGGGGTAATGCAGGAGTCAGGACTATTTAATATAGAATGCAGAGGTCAGGGGTATTTCTTACTCAGAGCGCGGGGATCAGGAGGGTCACCTCTTATGTCCAATGGTAATCAGTTTGTTTGTTTTTTGAGCAAAGCAGTAAAAACTATCAGGTTTTGGAGTGGTAAGGGTGGTCCGGTGGCTAGCACTCTTGTCTTTGCAGCACTCTGTCTATAAACAGTTTATTCTCTTAGTGTTTATGTGGGTTATCTCCAGTCACCTAATCATATGAGTAATATACATATGTTTAAAAAATATATATATTTATATATTTATTTTGGTTTATATTTGAGTATATATGGCAAACTGGCTTTTATAGGATGCAAAATAGTGTTTCCGCTGTCTAATCTCCAGCCAATAAGCTGGAAGGAAATTAGGTTTAATATGGGGTGAAATGGGGTATTGTGGTGGTTGTTATGGGGGGGGGGGTCATCATTGGGGTTTCAAGTTTGATTCCTACCAAGGACATTAGGTGCATGGAATGTGGGGGTTTACTCCTAAAATATACCCATAGGTATTTTTAGTTGCATTCATTCCAGATGTGGAGCTTCAGGTTTAATGGTGTCCATCCATGATGTCCTACGTCATACAATCACAGCCGATGCTCATGGTAATAAAGGTAACTTGAAATAACACGTGCACATAAATTATACCAAACAAACATTCCTGTGTAGTGTCCGGGACTTGGGGTTTTTGGCATTTATGCACCGGCATCTAATAAAACTTGGCTGTGTTTGAATAGGTTTATTTAAAAATTGGAGTATGTCAGGTCATATTATATGAGAGAATATATCAAGAGAACAATGAGGCAGAATGCTGTGACATTTGCAATGCACTTAAAAACAGGCACCTACGTTGTACTATGTTGAATTGGAAAAATAATGCACATGCAATTTTTGTTTTGCTGAGGTGCACTGGGATTGCTTTTAAATGAAAGGGCACTTTTATCACAATGCACATGTAAAGTGCATTGCACAAGCTTAGTCCTTTAAGACCATAAAAGACTGATTTAAAAAACATCAGCTTTCATTCACACAAACATTCATATTTTTCTCATCACTGCCCTGAACCCACAGCCGATCCAGGTGAAGGGTGAAACCCAATGCATAGCATTCTCTTATTAGCTACAACCAGGAAAACACAATTCTTCCTGATGCCCACAGGTAATTATTCCGCCTTGGATCAACAATCTGCCATGTTATGGCAAATAATTATTTTTCACTCATTATTCATCTTCTTTTGTTATAAGTTATTAAGGGCGCAGTCATAGCTATGTGTTGGGGTAACGAGGGTTAACGCAACACGTATCAATGCATGTCAGGTATAGTAGCTGGAAATAGACAACCCATGGCAGATCAGCACAAGGCACTCACCGCAAAATTGTCTTAGGTGCATTAGCAGACCTTTCATGGGTTGTCATAATGCATTGCATGTTAGAGTACTGCAATGGACCATAGACGTGTACATGGGCACTAAAGACAAGCCTAGACGGGCACCCACTAAGGAAATGCCAGGGAAACCTTTGCACATTGTGCTACTAGTTTGTATATGCGATTCTGTGTAAGAGGTGCTTAATGGAGAACTATAGTTCTGTATTCAAAAATTGCGAAGTGGCAGGGGTTTTATTGTAGAAAGGACACGCAATGTCCTGCAACATATTGTATGTAACTTCCTCCACCTCCTAGATTGTAAGCTCTTCAGGGCAGGGGTCCTCTCTTGTTCCTGTGTCACTGTGTGTATCTGTCAGTCATTTGCAACCCCTATTTAATGTACTGCGCTGCGTAATATGTTGGCGCTATAGAAACCCTGTTTAATATTAATAATAACAATTATAATAATAAAAATTAATATTAATAATAACATTTGGCTTCCATATCACCTTAGAATCAAATTCAAGCTCCTGTGCTTTGCCTTCAAATCCCTCCAAGGTTCTTGTCGCACTTACCTTTCTGACCTGATAGTAAAATACTCCCCCAGCCGCTCTCTTCGCTCCTCCAATGACTTACTAATGACTTCCTCACTCATAACCTCATCACACACACGGCTCCAAGACTTTTCTAGGGCTGTCCCGACTCTCTGGAATGGTCTTCCTCATCCTATTCGGCTTGCTCCTACTTTCTGCTCATGCTTCATTTCCAGCTCCCTCTCATTTCTCCTTAGGTCATAAGAAGGCCCATGCCAGCTAGTAAGATGATAGGGTTGTCATTCAGGAATGCTGCTACACATGTGCTGTATGGCAAGTACACATGGGCAGTTACCATAATTTAACCGTAGGCTAACCTAAACAGCAGTCCACCCAACCTCTTGGCTATAGCCAACGTCTGGTTTAACATGTCTTGGAAATAGCCATAGTTCTTGCTCCCCAAAAATTATTGGTGTTCTTGCACACGTTTTTTGCACTATTCTGCATATTTAAAAAAGTGTTTGAACCCCTAGTGTAGATGATTTTTGACAAGTGGGTTTTTGGCACAAGAGAAGATTTAATTAATGATTTAATGAATACAAAAGCACTTTTGTGATATTCATGCGTTCATCATTAGGAACATTGGAACAGGAGAAAGAGAAATCTCAGATGCTGACGCGTTTCGCCATTCAGCTTCATCAGAGGATAGCGATATACAAAGTGTATGGATCTATAGGAAGGTTTTTTTTCCCAGTAAACCTTACATATTAGAGAATCAATGGAGAAGAAAGTAGAAAACTCACTTTTACCAATATCCAAAATAAAGTTTTTAGAAGTTCAAAAACTTTTGCAGACTTTCTCAGGGGTTGGCCAAAACCAAAAGTTTTGTTCTTTAATAAACAGGGGGCATCTGGATTTTACATATTTCCATTCTCCATAGTAGAATCCTTCATGATGGGCACAGCAGATGGCAAGAACTTATGTGACCAATAGAAATGTCAATACAGCTGTGACCTGGAGCATAATATTACTCTTACAAAGTGTAAACATTACTAGCCGGCCTAGTCATATCACACATTGTTTTGTTCTGCTTCCGAAAATGCCACCTTGAGTAAACTTTCCCATGGAGTTTGAGTCATCCCGGCTCTGGTGGAGGAACATAAGGTGCGGATCCCAGGTCCAAGACTATTGATAACGGACTTCCAATCAGATGTTACCTGTGTATAGCACAATCACTTATCTCAGGTACACTTATGTGTGCACAGCCAGCTGGTCAGTGCTTATACTGTGCCAAACATATTTGTGAGCGTAAGTGATAACAAGCCTGTGTACGGCTCCATTATGTTGAGGCTTTTTCAAAATCCAACTCAAAGAGAACCTGTCATCAGATTTACATTTTCATGTTAAGGCCCTGAATTTGAAATGCCGCTTCATAGAGGTCACAGAACTCCCCTGGCCTGGTTTAATAAAGCTCTCCAAGGCTGGTGAAGATACACTTAAATCAGTGAACCTGGGTGATCAAGCAAACCTGGGATGAACTTCTTAAAGTCATTTGCTTTTTGTTAGCACATTTTTTCAATAGACCAGATCCATTTACAGGTTTTTTTGATCACCCAGGTTCACTGGTAAAAATGTATCGTCTCCAGTCTTGGGGAGCTTTAATAAATCAGGCCTATTGTCTTCATCTCTCCAAGAGTATAGAGCCATTGTTGTTCAGGGTCTCCATCTAATTCCTAAATTGAGATTCTGGCTCACAGATGACATTAAAATTCTGGTGCCTTTGCAGTTCTCAATTCACAGATTGTTCACCCAAAAAATATTCCCTTAGCTGCTCTCTTCGCTCCTCCAATGACCTACCAACGACTTCCTCACTCATAACCTCGTCACACACACAGCTCCAAGACTTTTCTAGAGCTGCCTCGACTCTCTGGAATGGTCTTCCTCGTCCTATTCGGCTTGCTCCTACTTTCTGCCTCAAACCCATTTTTTTTACTTTTGCCTACCTGTCTCTTTCTGTCTCCTAAACCCCCACTACTTCCCCCACCTCCTAGATAGTAAGTTCTTCTGGTCAGGGTCCTCTCCTCCTCCTGTGTTGCTGTCTTTATCTGTTTGTCATTTGCAACCCCTATTTAATGTACAACGCTGCGTAATATGTTGGCGCTATATAAATCCTGTTTATTAATAATAAAAAAAAACATAATAACTATACACTGTGGTGCACTAATGGGCACTTGTATAGAGGTGAGCTGGAAGGTTGTGTTTGAGTGCTATTCATAGTAGATAGCACATCAAAGCATTGCATTACAGTTCATATGTTGCGGCAATCCCCATTTTTAAGTCCAGTCCTAATGTCTGCCCTTTTTTACTTAGTCTGAGACTGTTTTTGATCATTAGGCTGCTTATTCAATGCATTCAATTTTAGACACTGGAAACGATCGTTCATGCATCTGTCAGGCTGGATCTTTGAATGACTTTGGGTGACCGCTGCACACATGTCAGATTCTCATCCGAGACAAGCCCTACAAATCATATTGGGCAAGAATTTGTTATTATTATTAATATTATTATTATTATTACCCTGCCCTGAAGAGCTTACAATCTAGGAGAGAATCATCCGATGTGTGTACATAGCCTTAGCTATCTGTAGCTGGGGCATTTGCAGGCCATCGTCTATTAAGGGGAAAACCCTCTGTAGGCATCTTCTGTGGATAAGAAACCAGCAGGAACCATACAGCAGGCAGGAATCATACAAGGAAAGGCTGAACCTTATTCCAGTGCTCATTTCCTAATTCTATAATGCCATGAGCTCTAAGACTGGGTAAATACTTCCACTCCTTCCACCCTCAAAATTTTTTTTTCAGTAGTTTTTTGTTTTATAGATAACTCTTGCTGCAACACATAAGAGCAGAACAAGTATGGCAAAAATCAGATTCTTGTGATGTTGTTTGTTTAGCAGCAAAATCGTGACCTACTTTAAAGTAACAAGCTTGACGAGTGTTCTTGGGAAAACATCTTCTACTAAAACAAATAATCTTCTTGCCATTGCAGGTTATGCTTTATTGTTTTCCAACACCTCTAATAAATATACAATGCAGAATAAAACCCTTGATAACGTAAAGGAACAATCATGTGAGGCATTATTCTTCAGTCCTTTGCAGGCTTTTTTAAATATATAGGGGACTTCAAGATGTTTTGGGACCTTTGCTAAGATCTGGAGAAGATAGACTATCATCGGAGGAACCTGGGTGATCCAGGAAAGCCAGAATGGATTCCCTAAAATCATTGCTATTATTTGGCAAATGTTTTCAATGCTGGACCAGATCCATTCCAGGTTTTCTGGATCTCCCAGGTTCTCCCATGATAGTCTATCACTTCCAGTCTTAGAGAGCCTTAATACATCAGGCCCAGTGTAATATTTGCAGGATTACCATGACACCTAAAGACTGGTAATGTGCAGTATATTACATTTTTTGAGTTAGGATGCATTTTTGCAGGATGTTGTTGCCATTGTACAAAGGTATACGGCCACTAGGGGTCACTATATCATTGGTATCAATAATACAAATATGTATCTCTGTCTGCTGCAACACACCTAGTACACCTTTACAGTGGGACAGGTGGGTACTTTATCCATGTTTGTTTTATTGCAATGCTACTTCCATTTTAAGGCTAATGTTATATTTTCATTTTGTAAAAAACAAACAGAATAATGTATGTCATTGATAACAAAGTAGCTTTATAGTAATGTTCTCAGGGACTAATCACTAGGCCCAGTTGCAAAATTTGGCATTCCCCTCCTCCACATGGAGTTGTGAAACAGACATTTGATATATCATTCAGGTCCACACGTGTATTTTTTTCTAATTACGCCTTGAATATGGGGTTCAAGCGTATATCACTGTTGAAGGTCACTGTTGATATGGTCACTGGTTACTGGACATCTCCAAGGTGTACCTGCACTCAGCAGTATTGCAGTCACGGGTGGGAAGAAGGCTTAGCAATGCTTTGTATACTTTTCTTACACATTGAAGAGGATGATCTCTAATCTCCCGTCTGGACTACT
>NC_092864.1:14538255-14540233 GCF_032062135.1 Pyxicephalus adspersus
AAGGTATTCTCAGTGAATATTTTGCATGTCACGTTTAAGGAACTCATTCAGGTATTTATTTTGTGATATATATTTTTGTAACTTTGTTGTGTTTTGTACATATTCTACAGATATTCAAGAAGTGATAATGAGTGCTTGTAGGGCTTCTCTGTATTACTTGTCATTTCAGCGATCTCAACGCGTTTTGGTTGACCTAAAAAGAATGCTATCGAGTGACGTCATACAAGCAGGTTCACCAGCCTGGCCGGTTTTATGTGATTGTTCCCTGGGGTGTTTTTCCTCTTAAAATGACATGTTAAAAATAGAATTAGTAAAATTGAAACATTTGAGAAATCACAGAATCTCCAGGAAGAATGGTGATGCGGCCTGAGGGATTCAAACATTTGGTATTGATTAGGTTATATTGAAATGGAATTTTCCATTGATTAGTTTATAAGCAAAGATCCACCACCTGGGTTGGGTAAAGTGGTGGTGGTAGGGGGTTGTACAAGTTTTACATATTATGTAAAGCTGAAAACTTTTGTTTTTGCATTAAATATGGGGTTTTGAATTTAAATGTTTCTTATATTTATAATATTTTACACATTTGTAAACACTTTTATGTAAAATGTGTGCACTAAAATGTGCCATCTTATGCCTAAAAGGTTAGAAGAAGGTTGTTGTACCAACCCCCTATCCCACAAAGACCCCTTTTCCCACCCTACCCTCCCAGAATTGTTATTTAGGGGAGGTAAATGTACCCCATTTCAACCCCCTCTCAACTATACATACCCACTATGGCTCAAGGGCTGGCTGTTGTATCACCCTTTTTCTCAACACCACCCACCTAAAGCAATACTACCATATAGTTACTATGGTTTGACAACTTTTTATTACCAAAGTGTGGACATTTTGTTATTGTCTGTTCTTTATTAAGTGATATGTACCAGGATGTTTTATACACCTCTGTACCATATTTGTTTCATCTGTGTTGTAAATTTTCTTTTTTGTCTGCCTAATAAACCATAAAAGGTTAGAAGAAAAAAAAATCAAAAGTACATTTGCAAAAAAAAACAAAAAAACATAGCCTATCTGCCCTTCCCACAATGGTATTGGAAGAATATATATAACTTTACACATCATGCTTTGGTGAGCTGCGTAAACAGCTGTTACAGCTCAGCTCTCATACAATGTAAAACTATATTATTATTATTATTATTATTAAACAGGATTTTTATAGCGCCAACATATTACGCAGCGCTGTACATTAAATAGGGATTGCAAATGACAGACTAATACAGACAGATATAAAATAATAGTGATAATAAATAATTATCACTATTATTATTATTAATAAATAATAAATAAAGCAACGTGTTGGAGGAAAAAAGTGGGTATGGTTATTATGATTAAGGTTGAGGAATGTAGAATGCACCTACAGCGCCATCAACTATCCTAGGAATTACCCATTACCTTGTAAATTAAGGGAAATAGATTAGGTGCAGTGTGCAAGCACATGCAACCCATGAGAAATTTATGAGATACTCTGTCCAGCATTTTAATTTATACACTGTATCCACTTATCAACTTGATTACCATTAGAATTACCAATTTCAATTTTGGGTTTAGTTGGGCTTTAATATATCCATTCAGCTCACAAGAAGTAACAAGAACATGGCAAGCGCAATAGGTATCTTCCCAGTCTGGAGAAGGAAACCGGATGCAGTCACCACATCTAGGCTGCAATATGTACATAAGTACAATTTAAAGTGAGCCACCTAAGTCAGCTAGAACCGCTGGCCTGTTTGATCAGCCGTCCACACAGCCCAATGCACCCAGACAATAGTGCCAACCAGAGCAGATCATTAGCATGCCACTTCTTCTCTTCTTTGCTGCAGCCCTTATTTTATCCAGCAACAAAATGAGGGAAAGTTTCACTTATGTGAACATACAACAGGAGATGGTTAGAAATCCAGGACATGGTGTCAGGTGTGGTTGG
>NC_092864.1:14541632-14544844 GCF_032062135.1 Pyxicephalus adspersus
GTATGTAACCCGGGGACTACCTGTACATATATCTGACTGTACAAATCCCCAATAGAGACAAGAAGGCAATGATTGAACCCATGCACCATCAGTGACCCCATAACACACATACCAATTTTGGATGAATTTATATAAATCTCATCAGGAGAAACATTACTGTAAATTGTTCATTTGTTTTAGTCATTATTTTATACTGCCTTACTTGCATTAGCTTTTTATTGTGAGAGGCTTTTAAGGTAAAAACTAACAAACCTCCCTTGGGCTATAATTACTTTAATATCAGGAGACATAATAATTGTGGCTATATTAATGACATCACACAGGCAAACAGGACTTTGGAAGACAGCTGTGTGACAGACATTGTAATTAGATTTCCGGGCATCGGCAAGTATCAGTATCGCAGTGTTTATCAGTAGAGAAGATGAAAAACAAATTTAATTGCCATGGCTACAAAAAACAAAATTCAAACAAACGATTCCTCGAGTGTGTGAATAGAGTTTAAGATGTTGGCTTGGTGCCATGGTGCAGTTGGTGCATCCACCATCACTAGGAAACGCATCAACACATTTCAACCAAACTTGCCATACATATGACTGAGACTCGTGTGAGTGCACCAGTCATCTTTGTACAGCGCTGTGCTATATGTCAGAGTTATATTTGCATCTATGTATGTATGTGTGTATGTATTGCTCAGCACAGTGTGCCTTTTGCTTACATTTTTACATATTTTTGGACTATAATATAAGATTGCAATAAATAAATACCTGGGCAACGCCGGGTAATCAGCTAGTAGTATATATATTTTAAAATGCATTTCAATGAATGACACTGCAGTTCACATAGGGCCTGATTTATTTAGGCTCTCCAAGGCAGTAGAGGATACACTTTCATTAGTGAAGCTGGGTGATCCAGAAAAGTAATTTGCTGTTTGCTAGAAAATGTTTTGAATCCTAGAACTAATCCATTCCAGGTTTGGTGGATCACCCAGCGTCACTGATGAAAGTGTATCCTCTGTATCCTTGGAGAGCTTTAATAAATCAGGCCCATAGAGTAGGTGAATTGCTATGCCTTTTTGGCTAAAGTCCACATTGATGGATCTCAAAACAAATTATTTTCTGAAACTTCATAGGCAAGATAACATATTTCCAAGAACCCGCTCCACTTAGTTCTCAACAAAGCCTCCTTCAACATGTTTCTGGGCAATCTTTATTTCTTGTTCTCTCTGTCTCTCTCATCCAGCTGTACTTAATTCATCCAAGGGAACATGGCAGACATACCATGCTCACCCAGAAAAGGGATAACCAGAGGTCCTCTCATGGTGGTGCCTATCTCCAAAAATTAGGGACAAGAATCCCCCCCCCCACCATTTACTACTGGAACCCAAATGATTTTCCATCATTCCAGCACTACCCTAAAGGACCCAAAAACTGGAAATCCTGCCAGTAACACATTTCTTTTCCTCGGATGACTCAATTCATTTTATCTATGAAGCAACATTGTCACCAAAGGACAGAAAATGTGTTAGGACTACAGAGATTTTGCTCTTTTTCATAACCCAATGAAAGTTATTTGTAGGTCACAGAGAGTCCTGGGAACAATATAACTGGCAAAGATAAAACCCTTTCACATGAAAGCAATTAAGAAAAGTTCACTGTTAGGTTTCATAAAGTTTAGGTTAAGTTGCTCGTCACAAGTCCACCACATTGTTCTACACCAGAACCCTTCTGACAAATGCCAGAACTATCAACCTGCCAAGCTAAGCTTGGATTTAGCGATTATACTCCCATTGTTTCTCCCATGCTTTGTGTATGGAAAATACTGTTTACATTGTATAAAGCTTCACAGTTTGCAGAAGGGGCAAGAGTATATCCATTAAGTTCTAAGTATTCCCAATGGTTTGAGTCTTTATTGAATCAAGGAGTGTACACCTATTAAACACACAGAGATAGGAGCTCCTGTGTTACACATGTCTGGAATGTATTGTACCACACAAATAGTACCCAGAACTTTGTCTAGGGAGATTATGTGGTTAGATGTTGGTTTTAAGAGGAAGAGAGACACAATGGGGTTACTAGATATGAAATAACTTAAAGTAACCCTGTTGCTATATATAAATAACTTAAATGTACCTGTAGAAGAAGAATATATTGCCTGGTCAAAAAAGTCCCCAAGCGCGTGAGGGCAATATTATGATCTGGTATGCTTGCAGGGGCAGTGCAATGATTTGGGGTTGCTTGATTTAGTTTAGCCTTTTTCAACCTTTTTACTGAGTGGAACCCTTAAAATAGCTTTCAGGTCTTCCGGGAACCCATGCTATGATTACTATATCCACAGCTCACAGTATATTAAAATGGGGGTCACTGGGAGGAATTCCTCTTACATTGCTTGCTGGTGGGAAGGAGCCCCTAGCTCGGGATACGGATGAACCCTAGAGTTCCATGGAACACTGGCTGAGAGACACTCATTTAGTTGGTCAGGTTTAGCAAGGTTATGTGCCCAAAAATTGAGGTCAGCTGATTCCCTGAATATAAAGAATGACCAGGTTTTTCCATCATTGGATCTTTTCCTACCTGATGGCACTGGCAAAGTTCTAAGATGATAGTGCCAAGATTTATTGGGCTCTAATTGGGAATAAGTAGTTCAAGAAGCACAAGACATCATTGTTACACATGGATTGGTCGCCACAGAGTCCAGACCTGAACCCCATTGAGAATCTATGGGATCTGCTAGAGAGGACTTTACACAGAGCTCTAACTCTTCCATTATCAATACAAGATCATGGGGCAAAAATAATGCAGCTCTGGATGAAAATAATTATTGCTTATTGCAACAATATAATTGTAAATGTGCAATAAAAGCTAACGGTGGTCTAGGGAGTGTGCTTTTTTTGGGGTAGGCAGTGTATTTATATGAAGGGAATGCAGATCATCTGAACAAGTTGTTTCCCCTAGGGAAGATTTCTTATAAATTAATAGGATCTGAGGTGGATTTGAAGGGATATCAGCAGCAGACTGATTGTAAGAACTATTATTTGGGGGTTCCAACCGGCTGTGAAATGATCGTACAGTTTGGTGTGCTGTTTCCCCCACCTCTTAGATTGTAAGCTCTTCTGTCTGTATCTGTCTGTCATTTGCAACCCCTATTTAATGTACAGCACTGTGTAATATGTTGGCGCTATATAAATCCTGTTTATTATTATTAATAATAATAAT
>NC_092864.1:14545421-14564249 GCF_032062135.1 Pyxicephalus adspersus
TTAGTTTATATTGCCAATTCTGTGTATTTGCTGTTTATCTGTCTGCTTTTTCCTTCTCCTAGATGTTACACAAAGGCACTGTGACCTGATCAGAATCAAACAATGGAGAATTGTACTTCCAAATTTGGTGCTGCGACAAATGCCAGCCGCTGTTTATTTAATGAACTCACAGCGCTGTCAATAGCACGCGGAATGAACTTACCTGGCAGCCGTGACTGGAGTATGGGAAGTGAGTAATATACGATACTCGTGAATTTAGTAGTTATATGATGTCATATCATTTTTCACTATCCATGAGAAATGTTTACTGGGACAGTGTTGTCACTCATTTCCATTGTTGGCAGTGAAATTTGTAATCCAGGTGACTAATTTAATAAAGCGTGACTGGGAAATCATTAGCTTTGTAAGTGTTTTATCACCTCTTTGGTTCCATTATACCTTGATTTGTTATGATGTATCCACTGTTCCCATTGGGAACATTTTGAAAATTGTATATTTTAATGCAGCTTTATTTAACCTGAGGTCTGATTATCCCCAGTGGTACATAAGCACCTGCCAAGATGTGCAGACATAATAGGAGATAGTGGTGTTAAAAGGGACAGGAGATTAACTGTCTGTGTCCCCTGCTTCTCCTTTTACTCTCCACTACTTTGGCACCAGAAAAGGGGGAGAGAGCTGATTGGCTACAGGAGCCCTGCACTTTCCCAAATGGAAGAAGGAAGCCAAAGAGCAGGACAGCCTGGCTTGATGATCACAGGAATGGAAAGGAGGTGTGCTGCAAAGTAGAGGGGAGAAAAAGTCTGACCAGGTAGCCTAACGACCAGGGGCTATAGATGAGGTATGTTGCATCAGCGATGGCAGAGAAAAGGTGGCCAGAGAGTTGAGGAACCACTTGCCAGAGAGGAAATGTGCTGCAGAGGAGAGGGGAGGGAAAATGTGGCCAAGGAGCATGTGGATCATGGGCTGTAGAGGAGTTGTGGTGCAGTAGAGATGGCAGAAAAAGTGTGGCTAGGGAGTCAAGAAACCACTTGCCAGAGAGGAGGCATGATGCAGAGTCAGGAAACCACTGGGCCGGACAGGAGATGTGCTGCAAGGGGAAGTTTGGCCAAGAAACCTGGAAACCATTACCTAGTGAGATGTTATGCTGCAGAATAGAGCTAGTGTAGCCAGGAAGCAGGGGAACCATGGAACTGGAGAGTAGGTGGGGTGCAGAGAAGAGCAAATGTGACCAGATAAAATGGAGCAGAGTGCCAGGAGCAGGTACATACCAGCTCAATAATTTGTAGTTACTATGTGGGTAACATATGAAATAGTTGTAAGAATTGGGTGATTTTGCTTCTGTATTGCATCCTTGCACGCAGAATGGCACTCATGTAATGTTGTATGTGTGCTGTTCAGTCCTGGATACTGTGAGCACTGCTGGCATGATTATTGGCAGGCTGGGATCATAAGAAATGGGCAGAATGACAGAGCGGATGTGCCCAAAGAGGACTGCTGGCCCAGAATGGATGAAGCTGGGGTTAGTTGTGGAGAGTAGAGAGGTTACAACTTGACAGATTTTGACTTTTAATATGGGAGAGGAGAAATGCAAAAATGGAAATGATGCAATACAACTGGAGTATCACTTTATTAATACACTGAATCCCTGAAATTAACCACAAACCATTTTTTTTTTGGACACTCACTTTGTGCTGCACCAGAAGCCTCTGCACTGATAGCATGCAGGTCCCATGCCAAAACCAAGTTCCTAGCACCAGGATAAAATGATTCAGAGACGCAAAGCGACAAGAGACAGATGAGCCGAAGGTATTACATGAAAAGAAAACCTCTTCATCTAGACAACAAGAATTTACTTCTGTTGTCCTTTGATCAGTGCTATTAAACCTGTATCAACTGCTTGGATTTGAGCTTATCTGCTGCAATATTCATGGGCATTAAAGAAACCAATTTGTCTTCTTTGAAGCCAGTCATGCCCTTAAAGTAAATGTTATTGGTCAAATATAGTGCCTTTTTATTACCTTCCAAATTCAGCTCAGACCTAATATTTGATAATGGATCAATTCCTAAGATAAGATGATTATATGACGCATTTCGATGCAAGGTGTTGTGCTTGTTACAGGTTAGTGTCCCACCCATGCCATGTGATGGGAACAGTGAAAAGAGTGGTATATTCATATACCGTACATATTGTACTGAGATCTTGCATTATGTGTGTTCATCCATATCTTTCAAGTGGCAGCACCTATAGGACTGAACTCATGTGAGAAATGTAAAGTGAACAAACAGAGGCCACTCTGTCACCAGGAGGTTAGGTTTCCCCTGTCAACAAGTGTCTGTAGAATTCAACAACAGGAAACGCTGAGTGAGTGCTATGTGGATATTTACGCCATACAACTCTGACAAGATCTGCACACGGCATAGCTGCATTTAGGGGTCATTGACAACCTATCCAATTTCATGCAATCATTACACAGTCACCAAAGGGACACTATGTCTGATGGATAGCACACAACTGTTCCACAGTTGGAAGGCATGCCCCACTTTCAGAGCCAAATCCTGTTGTCCCCTTTTCTTCTCAGTTGTTCTTCTCTTTGGTCCTATGTTTAGATTCCTTTGAAATAATCTACATTTTAATAAAACAAACTATTTTACTGCAATAAACCTTTCACCTGTCGTATAAATGGTCTCAATTGTTATGATGAGAAGCCAGCTAGAGGGACCAGTCAATGTGCCCATGGGAACCCCTGCCCTCTGCTGATTGCATACCATGGGAACACTAGGACTGGTCCATGGGGCAAAGGAAAAAGGTGGCTTGGTCTGATTAATCACAACCTTTTTTGCATTATATGGATGGTTGTGCCATTTACCAGATGGCAGTGGGATATGGTATGGGAAGAAAGAAGGCCATCCGGGGGCAGAGTGACTTAAAGGATGTGCTGCTAATGTCTTGGTGCCACATGTCAAAGAATACTTTCAGAGGTCTTGTGGAGGCCATATCAAAAAGGGTCAGAGTTACAGAGACACAAGCGGGATCTATACAATACTGGGCAGTGGGTTTTATTGTTGGAAGAAAGCGTATACCTTACACTAAACATATTAATTCAAAATATGAAATGTAGACTAGTCAACAAACACATCAATCACTTCCGGTCCTTAGCATGAAAATAATGATATACATTTCTTTTTTTAGTCAAGAAGCAAAGAGGTTTGCGATATTTACTGCACAATGTTACACAACAAGAGAAAGGTTTGAGCATGATGAAGAATGCCCCTTTTTATCTACCCCAGAAGTGATCAGTGTCTGGGTGTGCACAACAACAGAAGGGGGTCCTAGCATTGGTCAACCCCAAAAAATGGACTCCAAAGTCCTAGAGTGCCCCTGTGCACAAAAATGGTATTTTTGCCCCTTAGTCAGGTTCATTACCATTGTCCTGTTTTCCACTTCAGAACCTGGAATTGAGAATTTTAAAAGGGATGTTGATATCACGCTACTTACTACATAACCCATCCATGCCAACATGCCAATAACCGATCCATACCAACATTTTTTTCTGTGCCCGTGGGTAAATATAGTGGTTGGCTCTTCATTGGTCAGACCCAGTTCCCCCTCTCTCCTATCTTCTCCCAGCTCTTTTCTCTATTCCTTCTTTGCCTCTGTGTGTGTTCTTCTCCTAGTACCACCACAATTTTTCTTTCTGGTGCCTAATTAATGGCCAAGAATGCTGTGAAGGTCCACAACGGAAGGTCACCTGGAAGACCATTCAGAATATAAATGCACCAAATAACGCCTTACATCATATACTTATTACTTATTTGTCCCGCTAACAATTGGAAAGCCCATAAGGTGTTTATTAGGGGGGAGTTAATTAGAACCACTGCACAACGGAAGAATGCCAGAGACAAGCTTATCAACTCAAAACTGAAGGATTACCATAGTCCACAACTCAAACATAAAACTAATCCCAATTTAAACCTTTGTCCACAAATAGAATCCTTACGCACTGAAATCAATCTTTTATTAACCACCAAAGCTGAAAAATCCCTGAGATGGGCCTCCCACTCATTTTATACCTGGGGAGACAAACCCAGCAGACTGTTGGTTAATAAACTAAACCCAAACCCAAATTACACTCCCTTCCAAAGATTAAACTTAAAGATGGTAGATTTTCTCAGAATCCAGAGAAAATATTATTGGCCTTTGAAGTTTTGTATAGTTCTCTATAGAGTTCTAAATAGAACTCCTCCATAGGCAGCTTTAGAAGAATTTTTAAACCGGCACCTCTTGCCTAATCTTAAAGCCAATCATAAAAATATCCGTGAGAAGCCCTTTTCTGCCGAAAAAGCCCTGAAAAAGTTCTTAAATTATTTATAAAGGGCAGTGCTCCTAGTTCCGATGGATTCTCCTATGCGTACTACAAAGCTTTTGGTCCCCAATTGATTCCACAGCTTGTGCAATACTACAATTATTTGCCAGAAGGCCACCCTCTACCTCATGAAGCCAACCGTGCCTATATTAGTGTTATTCCCAAAGGACTCCATGGATATCACTAATTACAGGCCCATCTCCCTAATCAATTGTGATCTCAAACTTCTGACCAATACCTTGTCAGTTTGTTTGACTTCGTTTTTGGGAGTCTATATCTATCTGGATCAGGTAGGCTTCATGCAATATAGGCAGGCTCCTGACCATACGAGACGTTCCATTGATTTAATATCCCTGCTTCACTCTAACTAGGACAATGGTCAATATCATGAGAGCCTTATACAACAAATCTATAGCAAATATCTCATTAGGTGGCTTCCTCTCCCCAATATTTCCATCAGAGGAGGTACAAGACAAGGCTGTCCATTATCTCCACTTTTATTTGCTATAGCTATTGAACCTCCTGCTAGGGCTATCCGAGCAAATCAAGATATCAAGGGGATCCAGAATGGCCAGACAGAACATAAATGTTCACTGTTCGCGGATGACATTCTCATGTATGTGACTCATCCACATATAACACTCCCAAATCTGCTCCATTTATTGGAGATTTTTGCAAGCCTTTCAGGTCTCCAGGTCAATCGATCTAAATCCCAGGCCCTTAAAATTAATATTCCGAGGCCTCAGTTGTCACTTTTGGAAAGAAAATTTTTATCTCTGCTGGGAGGACAATTCCTTTTAATACTTGGGGATTCATTTACCCCTGGGTACCAGTCCTTGTTCCAAGCCAATTACACCCCTCTACTCAACAAGATTTATGCTGACCTAAAACGATGGTCTAGTGCCCCCCCCCCCCCCGTCATGGCTGGGTCGTATAGCCTTAGCAATCTAAGATCATGAATTTCATCTGGGGTGGTAGATGAAGCAGAATCCAAAAAAACACCATGTGGGCTCCCAGGTCTCACGGTGGTTTGGGGCTCCCCCTCCTCAAATATTATTATATAGCAGCTCAAATCTCACAATTGCCCTATAGCCCAGAACTTTTGGTCAGAAATATTCCGAATAATTTCCAGGGTTTTAAAGAAGAATTTACCATGTACTCTGGAAAGTTCTTTATTTAGTAAATGTGACGCGGGGATTTCCAAATACTCTCTGAAATTTATAAAACTTATTCTGTTAGCAGCTCACATCACTTTGGCTAAATCGTGGAAATCTAATGATTTTGCTAAACCCCCTCATTGCCAAAATGGACTACATTATAGTTAATGATCGGCTAACGCACACTCAATATTACTTTCGGAAAATTTGATGCTATTTGGGATCTCTGGAAGGAATACAGATGTAACAAAGTTTTTTTTTTTAAAGTTCTCCACCCCCCTTTTACCTTGGCCCGGTCCTGTCCACTGCTTTGGCGTCTTCAGCTTAGCCTTCGGGCATTGTTTTTTTTTACTTGTTTGTACTTCTGGTATTACTATTTTTATTATTATTTGTATTATTGTTGTTATTATGTCATTTTCTTTTCTCTGAAAAACTCAATAAAAACATTGAAATACGTATTTGATAATATGCACAGCATGGCTTATATATGTCAGATTTTCCATGCTGTGAGCCATCATTGCTGTTAGATTTTTATACCGAGCTGTACCTAGACATAATATTGTCTCTACTACATTCACTGTGTTTACTTTGTCTTTATTTGTGTTCCATTGCCAGTTGTTTGCCTAAAAATCCTAAAAAAATTAAAATAATAAAAATCATTAAAAAGGAAGATTGTTCTCTTTTCCAACATTAGAAAACTGGCAACATTGCCAATTCGTAATTTATTTTTATTTGGAGCTGTAAGGCAAAACAATACACAATGGGAACATTTATCAACTCTGTCACCCAGCAAGGAAGTGCTTAACATGTGAGACGAAGTTTAAAGCTGATGTATTACAAAGGCTACAGCTAGAGTTATATATTTTCATTCCTCTGATCTGTCTAGATCAGTGTTTTTTGACTTTTTTTTAACAGATAGAACTCTTGAAATAACTTTCAGGTCCTCAGGGAACCCTTTTCTAATATTAATTTATTTAGAGCTCACAATATATTAGCATGGTGATCAATGGGAAGAATTCCTGCTACTTTGCTGGCCATTGGGAAGAATGTTACCTTTACAAATAGCCAAAAAGATCATTGGTGTCAGCAAAAAAAGACCTGAGATGCACAAACTGCTCATTTCTCAAGGTTTTTCTATCAACCTCTGGAGGAACCCTACTTGAGAAACACACGATTAGAGCTTTGGTGCCTAACCACTATACTCGAATGGCTCTTTAGTACTTTTTTAGGGTGCTCATATAAATATTAATCTATGTTTTGTGCTTTCTTATAAACATCCCCGAACAGCTACTGAACCATCAGTATTCTCTTCTTATGCGACTGCCTGATACAGACTACTGAAGATTAATCCTGCATATAGCATAATCTAAAAGTAACTGCAAATGGACTTTCCTAAACTTTAAATGTATGCTAGGAATGCACACATTTAAGTATTTACAGGACAAATAAAAGAAGAACAGCCAAGTACATTTCCTGGATGCAATACAGCTTGTACCCAACTTCTAACAGTTGTAAAAGAAAAGCTAGCACAGACTGTAGCATTGAAGTTTGTTGTCTAGCAGGATCTCTCTAGCAGGGTCATAATGTCGCTTTTGTTTCTTATGTTGTGTACTGTTACTGTACTGTTCTTATCATTGCATTTGTAGTTAAATGTGATATGCCTTGTATTCACGGTCATATTTATTCATGTGTAGGAAGATGCTTTACCGACCAGCGTCACTGCAAGTGTTTTCATATGTGGTATTGTGGTATACAAAGCAAGGGATATAAGTACACTTACAGACCTTGCCTAGTCTAATGCTTCTGATCTGGAGTGCCCAACCACCCCCAGTGATTTGTATATATATAACACATGCTCCAGGGTGGTCAATATAAAGCCAGTCTGGTGGAATCCCTAGCAGAAAACCCCCCAATAGCTGTTTACTTGGCCAAACTTTGCAACTACAATCTGTTACAATATTTTTATCCTTTGGCCAAAATGTTTCTCTCTACTGGCTGCACTTGTGCAAGGATTCCTCATAGACTTCTATGGGACCATCTCTGGAAAGTCCCCTATCCCCAAAGAAGTCCACTGGTGGTCAAAACACAGGAACAACGGCCAATGCAAAAAAAAGATTTTGGTACAATTTTACCATTGATCTGTGATACTTAAATAAGTAGGCATCATGACAATAGGATGTGAGGATTGTAAGCCTGTTCAGCCATTTTAACATTCAGAAATGCTCCAATTACTATGTTTTAAAATTCTGAGCTGCAGTTTTTTAGTTGTGAACTGGTCATATAAAAAGGGAAGGTAAATAAACCTGATTTGTCATGATGTTAGATGTGTGAGTTTTGCTGCAGGTAGGAAGTGGAAGAAATCCCTTTTTGTACAGGGGTTTAATTGCAATGCAGTTTATAAGACGTCTCATGTAGCATCTCAGAATATTCTGTCCCTAAAACTGCTTCTGAAGAACCTTTTCAGCAAACACCTGCCAAATATTCTAATAAATTCTTGAGGACCCCTTAAAAATGACAGCCCAGGAGATGGTTTTAAACAAAATGCAAATATGAAGCCAAAACCCCCAAATGCACAGCGTTCCAATTCTCTGTACCCCCTGCCATTGTATCAATAGAACCCTGGAGAAGAAGAGCACCCAGGGCGATTGTCCAGTTTGCCATACCAACAGATATTGTCCCATGGAGGAGTAACATATTACCAAATGTGGCTCTTTCCTCGCACCTCCCCCTAATATATCACCGGGACCCCGACAATTGCCCATTTTACCCTTCTCTCATGCTTCTGCCTAGTAGCAGTTAACTATGTGGTTAGATGCCCGTGCCAACTTACCCAAACCCTGTTGTTTTTTTCTTCTTCTATAAAGAAAATAAATGTTACTTTTATTTTGTATTTGTCTCCTGTATTTTTTGTGTTTTATACAAGTATGTAGTAAATAACAAACAAAACACACATACACATATATAGTGTACCTGTGCTCTAACACATTATGCATGATTTATTTACTTCTGTGGGCAAAATTTTAAAAATATTTTTATTAATAACATATTCCTATATATATATATATATATATATATATATGTAGATTGATAAAATAACAACCACCTGTGCTATAACACATTATACATGATTTACATATATGTGTGGGGTGCTATAGAAATAACACTTATTTTATTACTACGGTATTTATTCCAGATAGATAGATAGATAGATAGATAGATAGATTAGAATATGCATGATTTACATATGTGTGTGGGATGTGATGGTGCTTTTTTATTGAATTATTAATATACTCTATATATATATTTATTTATTTAGAGAGAATTATAATGATTATTATTATGTTTGCTGTAGCAGTAAAAACTCAGAGAACGTCAACTTCATTTCAGTATTTTGTTTTATTCATTTCTATCAATGTGCGTATCATTGACAAAATACATTCTTTGATGCTAATGCTGCAAAAACAGATTTTCTTCTTTATAAAGTGCAAGCTGAAATCTGATTGGCTTTAAACTTATGATAAAAAAAAACAAAACAAGCAGCCAGGTGGCTGACGAATGGCAGTGATTGGTCAGAGAAAACAATGCCCTTTATTCTAACCCCTTTCAGGTATAATCTTGAGTCACAAATCTTTTTTTACCACCCAGATCTAAAAATAAGGACCTCAGGCTGCACCTGCTGTAGGCAAATATTTTCTTCCTACAGTACAGTGGAATTCAATTGGAAGTGAAGTCATTGTGTGTACAGGCAGATCTCTCCCTAGCAGGATGTAAAGCTGAGCAAAGAGGCTGATTCTTTTTTGGCGCAGTTATATAAATCACAATACAGTCAGATTTGTTTTTTTTAAAAAGATTTTGGCTCAAGGCAACCAATCAGATTCTACCTAGCAAAAAGCTGTATATTGAGTTATAGGTTATTTGTCCTATAAAAGAAGCAAATACTGTACTTATAAAAGTGGCATTTTCAGGTACCAGGTATCATATTAACAAATTACCCCCCCCCAGCATCCTGCAATTTGGCCTTAAAGATTCAATAAAAAAAAGCTGGCCACAGATGTTACAATCTGATTGTACAATCTCTAAAACTAAGCACACACATTGCATTTTGATCATCATTGTTTACTTTTCCAATGGCATGGGTTTTTTTGCAGAATAATAAAATCTGTAATATTAAAAAAAAACAATATTTACAGTTCTTTCATCTAAACACAAGAAATGCATTTACTTCTACGTCCATCCAATGACAATATCTGTTCTGTTAGTTCTGAACATCCCTCAGGACCGTCATGAGCTCTCAGAACCTGCTCAGCACCAGATATTTGCTAGCTGCTGTGGAACTACAAGTCCCAGAATGCCTAAAGAGTTTGCATTGGCAAAACAGCAGTTGAGCTGCCTGTGACCTGCGTCAGAACTACACTCAGGAGCGACTCCCAATGCCGACTTTCGATTGTCAGTTCTTGGGTCCAGCAGCTTTTTAAGACAATATACAGCTCTGCTGCTTTCGGCGTGACTGCCTTTTCCTGGGCTCTGGCTGCGCGCTGGCTCTGCGCCTCTCCAACGCGGGACTCAGCATGCAGGGAAGGTTGACCCTGCGCAGAAGTTCCTCGAAGACGTCCTGCACTTTGTGGTTGAGTTTGGCCGAGGTCTCAACGTAGCCGCTGTCCCATTCCAGCTCGGCTGTGGCGGCCGCCTGCAGCGCCAACAACTGTCCGGTTTCTGCCTCCATCCCCGGGAAGCGGTCAGTTTGGTTGCCCACCACCACTATGGGCACGTCCGTCTCCCCTTTGACCCTCAGGATCTCTTGCCGCAGTCTTTCGACTTCCTGAAAGGACTCCAGGTCGGCCAAGGAGAAGACCAGGGCGAAGGCGTCCCCTTGTTGGATGCGCAGCTTCTGCATGGCGGGGAAGGAGTAGCTGCCACTGGTGTCCACGATCTCCAGGTGAAGTCGGAGGAGCTCCGGGTCAGGCTCCAGGCAGTAGACCTCTTCCACCGTACGGCGGTGCCTTTGCTCAAAGCGGTCATAGAGCAATTGCTGGATCAGCGCCGTCTTGCCCACACCGGCAGCTCCCATAAAGACCAGGCGGACGGTACCAGTGGAGGGCACAGAAATGGACATGATGATCCTTGAGTTGGGCTACTCTTCCGAATAAATGTCTTACAAAACAGCAGCCTCAGATTGATCACACCGCCTCCGAAAGTCAATGATCACTCACAACGAGCAGAAGTCTTAGCCAGAGGCACCGTCCTCACCAGCATCCACCTGAGCTCTAATAACCTGAGCTGCAGCCGCCACCTTTATACCTCCATGGGAACAGCTCCAGCCAATCAGCATGCAAGAAGCCTCCCCCTGAATGGGTGGTGGCGGAGGCCCTGTGCCAAAAAGACTGCAGATTTTTTTTGTGCTAATTCTGTGCTACACGTGTATTGTGTGTACCAGCAGAAAGTGCGGGAGGGGGAGGCTGAGGTGTTAGGAAGAGAGGATTTCATATTCATGGCTGGCTCAGCGCCTTCAGAATGTGGTAAATGTCAGGCTGATAGAATCTTTACATTCTTTAAAATGTCACGGCAGATAAAAAAGGTGACAATGTCTAAAAAAGACGCTTTGTTATTGTATCTGGTAAAGATAGGAGCAACACCTAAGGTCAAAATACAAAAGTCCTGTCTGCCCTCCTTCTATTCTGAGCCACTTCTTGTAACAGGGTGACAACACTATTTATTCTGCAGTGCGATCACCTAGCAGCGTTGTCACTAGTAGGGTGGCCCAAGACAGCCGTGTAGTTCTAAATGGACTAATTAAGGGACAAACACATTAAAACTAAACTCTAAGCAGGTGTAAAAGACACAATTCAATGCATTTTGTACATGCATGCAGTGTAAGGATGTGAATTTGATATGATGATAGCCTTTTGCAGTTACTGTACAGCAGATTCAGAGAGTGAGAGGAATAAACAGCACATGGAGCCAATCAGTTCATGTGCTGACAAGGAGCATGCTGATAGGAGAAGAAAGCAAAGTGTCAAAGGTTAGCTTATCAATGTGCTGCTTCTCTTTTTATTGCTCAGTCACTATCTGAGGACAACCTGGGCTCATAGGAAGTGGGGTAATATAATAATAATAATAATAATAAAAAACAATAACGTATAACAAATACATATAACAAGACACTCGAACACGGTGCAGGAACTGCTGCTTCATCTATTTCCCCAGGAACAGATCCAGCTACATTGGTGTCATTTACAGCTCTGTCCTTGTTGTGGCGATACGGCCACTTCCAGTCATCATTTCAGTGCTGTTTATCAATGACTTTCCAGCACTTGGGAACAGCAGCCAAATCACAATATTATCAGGGTTGTCATAGAGGTTGGGACTTATCCAAGCAGGAACAAGTCTGATAATGAGCTGCATGGTCACCTGACAACACCAGGGGACGCCAATCACAGACCATGGACCAGGTGCTCAGTAGGAGACATAAACCTGCAAACCTAGAAAAACAGATCTGTGCAAAGTGTGCTGAAAACCCAAAACAATGGCGCATTGTTCTACCGATAGTAAATAAAAAAGCACATAAACACGATTGTTTAAAGCAGGACTGCAAATATTACAAAATCCCAGAGGGGTGATTAGATCATAATTCTTAATGTGGCTGAATGTTGTCACCCTAGGTAGGGAAAAGGAAAACAAATGCAGCCACCACATTTGAGGACTGGTAAGCTGTAACAGATCATATTTTTGTTCTTAGGTTTAAATCCGATTTAATGATAATTGTTTTCTTTAGAGAGGATTAGGGCAGACAGAAATCTGGGAAGAACACATAAGCAGATTCCTATCTCCAGCATTTAAGTACTTAGAAGCAGTAAGAGCCTTTTTTTTATTAATAATTACATATCGGCTGTCTGTGCTGCCCATGGCCTCCAATAAAATATCTCCTTCCCAATGGTTAGAATTGCATTGGTTATACAAGCTGCTTACTTATCTATATTTTGAATTCTTTATATTCCATGGCATGTAGATTCAGCCGGCTCCTCACTACGATCCTGAGTATCACTGCATCCTCTGGTCACATGATTCTGTGCGGTGTGACTTTCTGATGGATGTGAATTCACAAGACCGGGTGAAAATGTAACATCTATGGATATCTCAAATCAAGGGAAACCTTTAGGTTATCCTGACCTTCAGTGCAGTTTTAAAACAAACACTGATTCCCTGTCACTTGCTGTCTAATGCAATTACTAAAGCCCCATACAGACATCCAATGGAATGATTGTAACTGGAATAGAATAAATAAACAAGAGCTGTACACACAAAGCCATTCTGTTCATTGGAGCAAGTGAATGGCACCTTGCTGTGCTCTCCTCCATAGGAATAAACAGCAGTGGTTCCTGATCAGTTATTCATTAATCCATCAGGGTGGATTGATGAATGACGTTGGGGGAACACATGTCATATTTTCACCCAAAATTAGCAAAACTGTTCATTTCAGGTGACGTGTACATATTGCTAACAGAACCTCTGCCTCTGATCTTAGTCTGGGCAGCCAATCAGTGCCTTTGCTTTTCACAATTCAGCTGTGGGATTGGTAGAAATCATGAGTCATGGACCCAGTGGAGAAGTTCTGTTACAGGTGGTATTGTATTAGGACTGGGCTGAGGGCTAGGCAGAAGTTATGTGCATAAGGGCCATACCTTGTAATTGGTACATGGTAATGGGCACATTGTAATGGGTACATTGTAATGGGTACATGGTAGGGGGCACATGGTAATGGGCACATTGTAATGGGTACATGGTAGGGGGCACATTGTAATGGGTACATGGTAGTGGGCACATTGTAATGGGTACATGGTAGTGGGCACATTGTAATGGGTACATGGTAGCGGGCACATTGTAATGGGTACATGGTAGTGGGCACATTGTAATGGGTACATGGTAGTGGGCACATTGTAATGGGTACATGGTAGTAGGGATAATGGTAGTGGGCACATTGTAATGGGTACATGGTGGGGCACATTGTAGTAGGTACATGGTAGGGGGGATAATGGTAGTGGGCACATCATAGTGGGTACATGAGAGGGGGCACATTTTAAACTTTTCACCCAGTCCCAGCACTGCAATGCGCAAAACCTTGGTCAGCTCTCATCTCCAATCCCAGACCCAACACCTTCTCATATCTAAAAGACAGCACCCACCATACTTGTAAATGATTCCTCAGTCATCCCTGGTCCATATATATTATTACTATTATTACATTCTAATAAAAGTCAACATCTCCCCATCCACAGATGGGTGAGCTAGGGGCCTTAGATATTGGTCTATTGTTATTAACATTTATTTAGGAGCCTTTAAAAAGCTGTTACTTTGTTCTTCCATTGTTTTATTTATATTAATATGCCTGCATGCTATAAATTGGCTGCATCAGCCAATCAGATTTCAGTTGGCAGTTTTCCATTACAGGCAAGGAAGGAATCCAGATTCTGATTGGCTGTTTGGTGCAACACCTCTCACAATTTCTTTCCATTATACAGTGACTCCATGGAGCCCTTTGTCTAATGAACACGATTCAAGCAGATATCAGCTAATGTTTTTTTCACCTTTCAGCGTCCCGGTCTCCTTCCAAACCCCTAATCTAAAATTTAGAGTACACCATGGAAGCTGAGTACGTTCCATAGGCAGCAGTGAATGGAATTTTAAACAAGCTGCAGCCTGGGGCCGGGGTTGTCTTGCTATCAGTGTGGAAAGTGTCCAGCCGGAGATAGAATTGTTGTGACTGCCATGCTGACATTTCCCTATTTTATTCCACGTCAAAATAAAAACAAGAACGGCCGACAAAAACAGAAAACATGCGAACAATACGAGTGTAGGCTATCTCTGGCGATAAGACGGGGCTTGTTATAAAAGTGACAAGCTGATTACAATGTACTTTTAAATATGTAAGAAAATATGATATTGCAGTTGTTGGAGATGATAAAAAACAAAAGTCATGGCGGGACAAGAAACCGAAAGAGACCTTGTTGTCAATCTGCAAAACCAAATAAAGCGGGCAATTAAAATAAATATTTACCTGTACGGGGGCTGAGGAATTGCTCCCTGAAATCTGCTAAAAACAAGCACTTCTGGGATTGTAGAGTTACCCTCCCCCTCTTTTGGATAATGGTTCACCCTGCTGATCCCAGTATCAGTGCATGACAGGGAGGAGTTGGAAGGAACCACTGAGTGTTGCAGGGGGGAAAAGAAATTGACACTCCCAGAAGTTTTAATCTCCATCAGAGTGCAAGGAATCATCTTTTAGCAATGGAGAAAGAGGAAAGGAACCTTTTACACCCTTTTTAGTGTCATCCCACCCAGACGAGTGCTGACACAAGGTCTTAAAGCACTCAAGACAAAAATGCCAAAGCCAGCACTTTAATGAGCTATGAACTACTGTAGCAGGGCAGGTTGCAGATAGCCAGCATTAGGGAGCAGACAAATACAGGGGAAGAATGAATGGAAAGAAATAATGACATGATGACATGAAGACTAATTGAAATATATGACAGATAAATAAAAAACTTGGAAGGCGTATATCCCAATGTCCCCCCCCCCCCATTACAATGCTCTGAGATTCATGATGCGTCTGTGGAGTTTAACATTACTTTAATCCTAAAACCTACCTATGCTGAGTTATAGGAATGGGTAACCCTAATTGGTTTTGAATGGATGATATACCCAATATTTTTTGACGTCCTACAATTTTCCTGGGGAAGCTAAATCTGCAAAACGCATCGAAATGCAAGTGGGACTAATTAATTAGGGTTTCACATACTCCTCCAATTATTTCACAAAATGTGTAATACATTTCATGTGTTTTAATATCACATAAATTGAGGTTTTAACAGTGATATGAAGTTTAAAAAATTGGTTTATTAGGTGGTGCCTGAAAGGTCTAGTAATTTTTTTTTTGATTAAATTATTACTGGTTGCCAATCTTGCCTGTTTTGTCTTGGTGAAGCATCCAAAGCTTATCCCATGCTAATAATAACATACCTCCTAGATAGATATGGAGCATGGGATCACAATGGAACAATGCAAAGACTGGTGTGCATGAGCATTAAGTGAACATGAGCACCAAGCAAACATGAGCACCAAGGCAACGTGAGCACCAAGCCAACATGAGCACCAAGTGAACATGAGCACCAAGCCAACATGAGCACCAAGTGAACATAAGCACCAAGGCAACGTGAGCACCAAGCCAACTTGAGCACCAAGCCAACATGGGCACCAAGTTAACATGAGCATCAAGTCAACATGAGACCCGAGTCGACATGAGCACCAAGTCAACATGAGCACCAAGCCAACATGAGCATCAAGCCAACATGAGCACTGAGTTAACATGAGCATCAAGCCAACATGAGCAACAAGTCAACATGAGCACCGAGTTAACATGAGCATCAAGCCAACATGAGCACCAAGCCAACATGAGCACCAAGTCAACATGAGCATGAATGAATATTTGAAATTGAAGTTCAGCAAAATAATCAACCGAAATTCTTTTGCACAAAATGCATTTAATGGTCCAAAAGACAAGTTCATTATTAGAGTTCACCCAGACTTTATTCCTAAGATTATAAGTAGCCATTGCTCTATGACTATATCCTCCTTAACTTTCCCGCACTTACTCAGTTAACCTCCTTAACCCTCTCCCAGCCCGGCTGGTCTGGCATGCCAGCAAGGTCCCATCTAATTGTGTTGGTTTTTCCATGAATATTCCACTCCGCCTTCTCCGTTCATATTTACAGATCTGGTGTTTACAGTAGAAAATTAAAGCATCTGCACAGTGTTTAATTTACTACGCATGACGGAGGCTGTAAACAGACCTCCCAGGTTTATAGTCACCATTGTTTTGATATAAAATTTAGTGATTAGGAGTATGAGAGATAGACGATTTACGTCCCATATCAAAAGGAGGTAAGTTAGTAAGTGCCAGAAATATGTAAAATATGAAAAGTATATATATATATATATTTATTAAAAAAAAATATATATAAAAGCAGGCAAAGGGCATAGAGAGGTAGAGAGTAGAGAGACACCAGTAATTGTATTGGAGGGCTCCCTGGAGGTGGCAAGGAGATGGCATTTTAGCTGAGCCCAACAGGTATTTTCTGTACTTGCTGTAAAGGTTCCTAACCTGAAAACTAAAGCAGCCACCAGGATCGGTATGTTACATTATACTACCTTGTTCTTTGATCTAAGTGTATTCAATTTAATTTATTTAATTCAAAGCGGCTATAATAAATGTAAAGCCTGAAAGACCAAATGGTCATGGTGAAGCGGTTGGACTGAGTGATAGCAGCCACCTTGGGAATGGGGTCTTTCATTAAGGGTCAGCATGTTACTTTTCCATTGTATAATCTGTCACAGTGGAAGGGCTGGTTTTAGAGTAGGACAAACAGGGCCCCAACCTCCTCCTTAGTTGACAGGGGGCCTGGAATGCAATGCATTTGGGGCCCCTTCCACATATTTGCACATATTTACCCTATTTTGTCCAAAACTGTCGACGGTGTAAAATTTAGATTTGTTTTGATAACTTTGATGTCAGTTTGGATTACTTCTGAAATCATTTAGAATGATGCAATAAAGCGGATGCATTTGACCTTCAATTGACCTGCTTGTAGAGAAGAGAAGCAAAGACGTGAACAAAAGACGGCCATTAGTGACCCTTAACAGGTCATAAGTAGGGTTAGAGAGGGGAGGTAGGTAATGGTATGGATGGGGAATGGAAATTAGAGAATGGGTGTGGGTAAAGGCCATGGATATAAAGTTATTAAAGCTTTAGAAGTGCACTGATAGGAAACTGGTGGAAGGAGGGAAAAGTAAGAATGCTGGTTAGGCTATAGGATTGTGGTCTAACAATATGGAAGTATTAAAAATGGCTATAGAGAAGAATTGATATATTGTAGTCTCCCAATATTACCAGTGCCATATGAGTGATACCATGAATGTTGTACACATACAGGGGAAAATATTTTAGAGGGGCAACAGCATGGCGCATTGGTGAACACAAGGACCATGAAGGTAATGAATGGGATCTCATTATACATTGTGGTCTAAAAAACAGTGAACCCAGTGGAGAATCTTCCAGGTCTATGTATTTCAATGACAGTAATTGATTCTCCACCGTAGAAAGTTTCAGAGAATGTCAGGTTCACTGCTTTATAAATTAAACTGGGTCTATAGTTGTTCTGAAAAGAGTGAAGAATTGCCAACAACGCTTTCTTAAAAGGCATAATTAAGTATTAAAGTAATTAAGTAGTGAAAAACAATCAAGGGTCAGCCTACGTAATTACTCTCATGAATCCTGTTAGTGCCGGATGTGCTTATTAGTGTTTAATAAGATAAGTCAACTGGCAGGTGCAATACAGGTCTCCAGCCCAATATGGCGCCTCCACCTACACATGGTACACAGATAGCATCTGCCAGATGGTGGCCAGTGCCAAGTTCTGCAATCACTGGTACTATGGTTATCTGGTCTGTGTGTACAGTGAATCATCCTACAACAGCTTTACAGCGCCTACAACTGATGCCAAGGTGTATTGCAGCATGCTGCATGAGAGGGGGTGTTATTTCTGCCATAGTAGTAGGTCCCTCTTGACAATATTCTAAAATAATACCAGGAGAGCCTTTCAAATTGCCCATACAGAATATTTCAAAAAGTTGGGATGGTCTCTGTACCTAATAGTGATATATACCAACAAGTGTAGCCCATTGGGTTGGAATAGGATTTCTGTGCTAAAATTTCCAACTTGTCCACCTGGTTTTGTAGTGTCAGGGAGGATTGGGATACTTTGCTCATATTACCTGATGGTTTCAGCCTTATTGACTTGAAGGAACAATTGAAAAAACTTTCATGTCTCAGGGACCCCTTCTATAATTACTATATCCACAGCTCACAGTACATTGGTGTGGTGGTCAGTAGGAAGAATGCCTCTTACATTGCTGGCCATTGGGAAGAATGTCACCCTTACATATAACCAAAAAGATTATTGCGTCATATAACTTGACCTGAGAGGTCCAAACTGCTCAAGGAACCCCCACAACCTCTGGAGGAACTCTGGTTAACAAACACTGGTCTAGACCAGGGGTCAGCAACCTTTACTATCAAAAGAGCCATTTTGCCTCCTCTTCCACTAAAGAAAAATGGTCTGGAGCTGCAAAACATAACACAGTTTATAAACTTTTAAAAGTTTTAATATTTTTTTAATTTTACCTGTTACAACAAGTGTGCATGTGTAGGCCTACTTTGAAATAAATTAAACACTGAACTATGCCCCTAGAAGCCT
>NC_092864.1:14565209-14578839 GCF_032062135.1 Pyxicephalus adspersus
CAGTGTCTTGGGAGGAAGGGGATCCCCCATCAGAGATCTCCCCGCGGCAGCCGAAGGGAGCCACAACAAGGAGGCTGAAGAGCCGCAAGCGGCTCCGGAGCCACAGGTTGCAGACCCCTGGTCTAGACCTTTCATGGTATGGACAGTTTTCTGGGGCTAAAGAAAGGATGCCAGGTAAGGTGTACCATGGTAAATAATTACTTGCTGGGCATGGTAAATAGATGGAAATCTTAAAGGGCATGGTTTGTTCTGATGGACCTTTCATGTCCTTCATCATCATCCTGTGCTGTAGTTCTGGACATTTTGAGCACAAAGGAAGTGAGTGATGGAACCTATTTTGCCAAACGATGGAAGTCGGAGCAGCTATATAATACCCAATGTGTACCATTGATTCTTTCTGGTTGATAAAGTTTTTCCACGCCTGCCCAACATATCTAATGGCCCAGTACTAACCCAGTGAAAATGATCCTTTGCCCTCTAGTCCAATCCTTCCGTAGGTTCTCTCATCTTCCTATCCATCTTCCATTATAGAAAATACACTAATTTTTTTTGAAGAATTAAATTAAAGAGTTTTTTTTTTAGAACTAAAAGTGTTTCATGATAAATCTACAGATGTACAATGGAGACCCCAATGAGGTTCCAGCACGAGACCCCCCAAAGCTTCACATTCACTGCACTGGCTGCTGTTGTATCAAGAACATGGCATCATTCACGTATCAGTGATATTATTACAGGGACTTTGTTAGAAAGACAGCACAGTGTCGATTCTTCTTCTCCCTTGTACATTTTGAACTCATATATATTCATTTTACCCAGCAGATCGCAGAGTACACCACCCAGCTTTGTCCAAAGGACTTCATTAAAATTCATTAGGGAACGTTGTGCACAAACCTTTGCTTTAATGTGATAGAATGACAAAAACCATTTAAGCCTTATTGTGGTATACATGGATCTTTTTTTCAAACAAACTACAAAACCTCTTACTTCATTTCACCATTTTTTAAAGTGACCCTGTCATGATTGGAAACAGTTGTTGGCCAGTCTGGCTGATTAAAGATACCCTGAGAGATTTTCTATGTTAAATTGAAAATTAATAAAAATTATTGAAAACAAAGATACTCAGAGAGAAGTGTACATATCTTTTCTATCACCAAACTGCTCCATTCAATGGATTGGTCAACTGGAGTCCACTAGGATCCAACAATTCTGGATGTATCAATCTAATTAAGTGTTTCTCAACCAGGGTTCCTCAGAGATTTCCCAAGGGTTCCTTGAGCTTTAAGCAATTATTTGCAATTTTTTTGTCTTTTCGTAAGAGTGACATTCTTCCCAATGGCCATCAATGTAAAAAGTATTCTTCCTACTGACCACCAAACTAATACACTGTAAGCTGTGGATGTATCAAATATAGGAGGTTGACGTGAAAATTATTTCAAGGGTTCCCAATGGTTGAGAAAACCTGGTCTATTGGGTTCCTTACAGCTCTGTCTGGTTCCTCCTGCTGACCCTCACATCACTGCATCCCATGCAGAAATTCTCAATTTCAGTCGATGAGCCAATATGGAAAATTTTATAGAAAAATTATATTTACTGTTGTTTCTGTTGTTTGTATTTTTTATGTTTTTTTTGTATATATTTGTCATTACTTTTGTCATGTTATTTATATTTTATGTTTTACATTTATCTTTTACTAATGTAAAATAATTAAGTAAATGAACAGCTGTTTTTTGGCACAGGAACAGGTCCAAAATTGTTGAATGGTGAATCTGAAAACCTCACAAGTCATGTAAAGCCCATTTCATGCTTAAAAAACATTTTTTTATTACTTTGATGATTTATAATGTATTCTTACTAAGGGATCTTTTTATAACACTAGGAATCTGACAAAGAGACAAATTAAAATGGCTTTAGTTTATTTATCTTCCATTATTACAACATATATAGTACATTTATGTTTACTAAATGAATGTTTAATAAAAGGTGCACGCTTACCACTGGATTTCCAAAGCAATAAGGGTTTATTAAGGAGTCAGCAAGCAAAAACAGTTTACTGACCCTCCCTCTGGGCCATTTTATCCTTGAGGTTGACCACAGCGTTGTACCACAGGCTTAACCACCCTCCCAACTTCTCCTATTTAGCTGAATGGGAGCAGTTGGGAAGAATTATGTGCATGTAGCTAGGGATAGGATGGATTGCTGTGTGGTTCCTAAAAGCAACAAGTAGCTTCTGACCATGTGGTTGCATTTCCTATTCTGGAGGGAGAACCAAATCTTGACCAAACTCAAAGTGGTTGTCAACCTCTGCAGTATAGTAGTTGGGGACTGGCAACTGGGAGCGATTTAAAGCTGCAGTTTTCAACCACAAGTCTGAAAGGGGACTAATTAAAACTCTATAGGTAGCCACACAGAACAGGAAGGTGGTGGTGATAATGTTGGTGATAGTATGGGGGTTACTTATTGGTTACTGGTGTGGGTGTAAATCTGAGCTTGAGTTACTGATCACTGTAAACATTTTAATGCAACATGGTTAAGATTTACTAGATAAATGTATAAAAAGGAACCTAGATCCCCATTTGCTGGCTGTAAATAAGAAAACAAAATAAGCATATGTAATATTTTATATTTTAATAACAATGGTAACATGTTTGTAAATAGATCCTAATGTACAAATCAGCTAAGTAATCCCTTGAAGGTGCCCCATTAAAAATACATTACTGAGCATATGTCTTTCCAAGGTACCTGTGGCCTTATGGCTTTAAGGTGAGGTGGTGAACCCAGAGCGTTGTTGATGTCTCATTACCATGTTAAAGCAGGTGAGAGATGGTATCAGACTTGGAAGTAGAAATTGCTATTCATTTTAATGCTTCTGAGCTCTGACCTGAGATGGCTGAGACCCGGAGCCCGAGGTGAGAATTTAGCGGTGATTTAATTTGCTCTAAAAGCAGGATCATCTCAGTCATGCTTCTTATCTAGTGCTTTCAGCAAAACATTTCTCCAAATTAATCCATGGACATGCAAATAACATCATGACTAAGAAACGGCCGTGTTTTCAAACTAGAAGCAACCAATTATGTTTTTGGATGTTGCTCTAGACACAATAGGCTTGATTTAATAAAGCTCCATAAGACTGGAGAAGATAGACTATAATGGAAGAACTGGATCATCATTTCCTATTATTTGGCAAATGTTTTCAATCTTTGACCAAATCTATTCTAGGTTATCTGGATCACCCAGTTTCACCCATGATGGTCTATCATCTCCAGTCTTGGAGAGCTTATTCAGGCCTAATGCCTAATAAATAAAGAATCTTGGTCGCATATTTGACCACCCTTTGGTGTCTTTGGTCATCGTAGGAAGCTGAGAAGGTGATCAGATAAAGGTCATTAGAAGGACGGAAGCCATTTATTAAAGTCAGGTTTACATCTGTGTGGTGCATTACCACTCGGTGTTCTGCATCATGGTAATACATATAACAAACATTGGTGTACTCCAGTGCTGTTGGTTGAAAATGACCTGCAGACTCGGGAATACAGAGACCTATAATAACAAGAAATTCTATTTTTCTATTCTATTCCATTTTTTTTTTTTTTGTTATTATAGGTCAATGTAGTTCCAAAACGCGAAACGCGTAAAATGCTTAGAAACTGTATATGTAATGTAATAATTAAAATGTAATAATGTTTTTTTTTCATTTTATTTTTCATAAATAGGATGATTTTGATCATATTGATATTTTTAAAAATGGTTGTTATAGTTGTTTGTAATATATGCCTTTAAAGTCCCATGAGTTTTGTTCCCTATTTGTGTAGTTAAAAGTTAGGGATGTGGCATATGGTGAACACGTACCAGGGGAACTATATATTTGTTCTCCATGAATGGCTACCTGATAGGAAGCCCTCAACTGCTCAACAAGCCGTTACAGCAATGATATGCAGAAGATCATCTCTGACATTGAAGATGGTGGGTCAGAATACAGACATACAGGCTCTGTATGTTTCCATTAGTTTATCTAACCTTGTGGCAGTGGTAGTATGGGATGGATCATGCTTGGACAAATAACCATTACTTGCTCACCACCATGCTGACCATGTGCTCCTCTTTAGTATTGAATATGGGCTGTTTAATTGTCCCTCTCAAAATATGTCCCCTATGCTCTATATGTATTCCATAGACAGCATCAGTATTTGTTTTCCAATGAATTTCCAAATGGGCACCTCCATACATGACTTCTGTTCTCCAAGTGCCATATGACCCTATACACTCAACCAATAAATCTGCTACCTTATGATGAAAGAACTCTTTAGGAACCGGGCTTTAGGTTGGGTTTTGTATGAAACCCAGGACAGACAACCTATGATACCACCAACCCATGATGAATGAGCTTCTTATCAATCTGGCTTCCCATCTCCAAGGCACCCACCATGTCTTTGAGGAAGCTTTGGATAGCTGATGATCTGCAGATGTCACAAAACTGCCTCCTATACCCAAGATGGGTCAAAATGCTACTAGGAAACAGTAGAGAGTAGGTCACTATTGTGAAATTGTAAAGTGAAGTGTTATATCCGCAACGACAAGAATAACTTCAACATTGGAACCAGTCATTGGAGGAACATGTGACCAGCAAGGTGATATTTATCAGTCATGGTGTCAGGAGATCAGCTGTTTTAAACCTATTAATTTATTATCTTTCTATTTTTATTATGTAAACCCCAAAAATAAATATATCACAGCTATTAAAATGCAATATGTAAATATAATCAGTTGAATTACTATTGATGAACTTTTTATGTTAGCAGTTTTTGCTTGGCGATAGGTCACATGCAATGCCATGACCAAGGCAGCTGCTGCTAGGCGAGTGGCAGCATGGTAGGACCAGCTGGTAAATGAACTGCAGGCGGGCGATATGTTGTTGTCAGAGGTCTCCCGCTCACTATTTGCCTGACAGCTCCCAGAGATTGATGGTATTTGGGGATCTAATCAGCAGGCCAGGCCTGTGTTTGTGGAGGGTGGGGAGCACAAGCTGCTGGAGAGATACAGGCAGTAGTCTGTGCTAAGCGCAAGGACAATAGATCGATATTCTTTTATTTGATTTAGGTACAGTATGTGAAATTTTTATTACTTGTATTTCTATTTTTAATATTTTCACTCCTCCCTTTTGTGTTTACCTTATGCCAAAGGTAAGAGTTTGGGCCAGTTTATCTTTTTTATGTTATAAACTGATTGTTTTTTAATTTTACAAATAAACATTTAATAGAAGATGTCTCTATGGCACAGGATTTATAAAGAATTATGGAATTATGTTTTCTACAGAGAACCGAATGGAAAATTCAGCAGTCTTGCCTCTACCAAGATGGCGTCTCTACACAGCAATACTATGCAGAACAAGGCATGGTAGGTCAGTAATGGGGGAAAGATCAGCTTCATATGGACCACAGGCAATGCTGGTGACTAGTCAATTGCCCTATCCTTGCATTTTTGGGGCATAGCTTCCAGAGTCTAGTTCCTGGTGGGAGTAACATGGAGTTTACCTTTGCTGATTTGTGCCGAAAACACTCAAACCTTTGCTGTAACCCAAACTCTCCCTTTATAACCCTAACACCTTGTTTGCATGCTCAGATTGTAGTGCTACCCTTTCTGTGCTTATACATAACAGCACCAGTATCCACCAATATCCCGACTACCCAGTTTAGTCTCCATCAATTGGGCATTTTTGGAAATGGAATGGTTAACCAGCAAACTGATACCAATATATTACAACCATTCCACCTTCCTGTTATGATCTATCGTCAAGAGTTTAGTCAAGATCCTGTTATGATGCTTTCATTTATTCACTTTATTATTGACAGACGACGACTGTACCAGATAAGTCTATATTACATGCTTAGAATTTATAACCTGGCTCTGTTTCTGTTTAAATACAAGTAACGTGCAGGTTGGGCCAAAACAATGAGCACCATGAAAAAATTCTGCAGGTAATTGGATCTACAAAATTGCAGGTCTGGAAAACTTCAACAAGTATGACCCAGTGTATAAACCTTCTGTCTGGTTTGTATCACTGTCAATGTCTTCGTTGAGGAGATTCACCTTCTATTCATTCTACCAAGACAGAAAGTATGCGAAAATCCAAAGTTTAGCACCAGAATAGGAAGTGATCTTCCCATTGTAACAAATGTTCCAGTGGCCACTAATAATGTTATTTCTCTCACTTTGTTAAGATTTCCTGGTGGGTCTGGGGCAGGATATGAAGTAAATCTCCCTGGAACGCACACCCTTCCTTACTCTATCAAGCAAACAAAAAATACACTTTTATATCTATACACTTAAAGCTGTACAGTAGTAGTCATATGTAATGGAATGGAGCATTTGGGAACTGTTTTGTGCGTGTGTTTGCATGCGGCTTTGGCTGCCATGGATTAAGGTGCTGTTCTTGAAGGTGATAAGCCACTTCTGGATGAAGAACTGCACCTCGACTTCAACTGCATGACAAAAAAGTTGATATATTGTGCAGTTGACAGCAAAGTAGTTGAGGGAGAGTATCTGGGGGCAGTTAAAAGCTGTGAGCCTAAAAGGGGACTGAATGTTATTATATTATGAAGTCCATCCTAACAAGACCTGGACACCCAATATTGTAACATCAGGCAATCTGCCGGCAGTTATCATTGGAGCCATTTACTAGAGCAGGGGTCGGCAAACTCCGGCCTTTAGGCCAGATACGGCCTAATCCCGGCCGGCAACCTATCCCACAGGTTGCTGGCCGGATTGGCCAGGGGGGCGTTAGGAACTACCGGAACCGGAGCCGCCGGAGCTCCAGTGCCGCCTCCTTGCCTCATTGGTCTTGATAACTCCACTATAGTTAGTACAAATACATAGGCATTGAAAGTTTGACGCGTTTCACTGAACGAAGTTCGCTTCATCAGGAACAACTTGCCTTTAGGTTAAAGTTGCTCCCTGGTGGAAGGTACCTATGTCAAGCAGGCGGTTCTCAATCAAGTGTTGCAAACCATTGGATTTAGCAGTGTAAATAGGAAAAGGAATGGATCATATGATTGATGATAAATAATTATTAGTCTGGATATTCTTACAGGGGATAGAAGCAATCCTCCACTGCTAAAAATCCTGTTCCTAATGTGGCTTGATTATTCAACAGCAATCTTAGGTGAATGTGGAAGAAACCATGAGAATATTCTTGGTTGACCTAGACAGGTGAGATTCCAAGGTGCCCTGTATCAGAACAAGACGTACAATGGGTAGTTACAAATAGAGTCAAGTCAACCCCAGTCCCAACCTAGAACCAAAAGACCCTGTTAGGTAAAGTAACCTATAACTTTCAGATACTGAAGATGCCAGTAATACAGAGACTGAAATTCCGCAGACAAGTAATGATGTCGTAGACATTTCTAAGACAACCCATGCTCCACTCCATTTCACATTCAGTTTAAACCTATTTATTGCTCCACGTGGGCAGGTTTAGATTTTGAGAATTTTGATAAAATAAGTGTCATAAAGTACAGGCTCCTCTGTATGATTCTGCAATGAACAGTATCTTACGTTGTGTCCTTGTTGATTGAAAGTGGTATCGGTCGAAGGGAAAATCGTCAGGACATGTAAATATTCCTTAAATAGTACCCTGCTGGAAAAGACGTGAGAGATTGAATCAAGATACTCAAGTTAGGCTCGGAACTGACGTCAGCCCCAGCTGCACATGAAACCCAATACTGCTTGACTTACAGGCAGCCAGTGCAATGGAGCCAGCCTATGAATCTACATCAGCAGGGTCACTCTCTGCGCAAACGGTCCGGTGATGTCACACTTTCCTATTCATGTTGTGTCCAATGAGTCAAGGACAGGAGACAATTTTAGCAAAACAGCACGAACGTATAAATATAAATTCTATTTACTATAAGAAACACTTGTATACTATTTCCCATAACACTGTATAGATGAAGAGGTGTGTTTAGCAAAGGGTGCTATAGGGGGTCAATGAGTTCAATGAGTTCAATGGCTATCTGTTTGGTTGAGATGCCATTTCATTTCAATAGAATCACTTTGTTCCATTTCTTCATTATTCCAACCATACAAAAGTACAACAAAAGTGTTAGAATTGTTTTCTTTGGAAAGCAGACACAAAATGAGAATGCAGAAGGGAAGAACCCATGAGTCCCTGTGGCCAATGCTCAACCCAGATTTTTTCTAAGACGGGTGAGAAGAAATTGTAGGCGGGTGGCAGCCCCTGTATTGTGACTAGAATCTGACTGAAACAGCAGGGTGGTTACTGAAAATTGCCGGGTGCTGGGCCCGGCTAAAAGGGGCTGGGGAGAACACTGATATGGATGCAGTGGTATCTCTGCAGAGGTTTGATATTCCCCTACTGAATGAGTGTTGCTGATTGCAGAGTCTAGTTATGTTTTTTTATGTTAGCTATTATAGTAAAATGTTTTTTTATACTTTTGCAGTGTCAATATTTTCCAATACGTCCTGTAAGTGTAGCAGTTGACATCCAAATATCTGAACTGTAATACACATAGTTGTTTATAATGTTTTTTATACGTCCGGACATCAGTCAATGCCTCCATACGCATGTTTTGTTTTCTAGCAGGTGGCAGCTATAATATTTTTAAGGCTACCTGTCATAAAACTTTCTTTCTTACTATAACTGATCCAATAAAGACAGATAAATATAGCAGGTGACCTACATGGCTGAAACATTAGGCATGTAGGCCAAACCAATATAGCACACTTGGCAGCTGCTGAAATCAATTTTAATGCATGACATGAGCTGGGCTAACACAAGATTTCTTATTAGAGCAATTCAAGAGATAATACAAAATGAAAATGAGAAAAAAGGGATATAAGGATTAACTGGAATATAGATACGTCCTGTTGGAACTGGATTATGTACCAAAACTCAGAAGGGAAAATGTCCAATATTTGGGTCACTCCAGGGGGAAGCATGGTGATCATATAGGTGTCAGTAAATCACCCATGTAAGGCATGGAGGAAAGACATATTTCCTGAAATTATTTTGCCGTAATGCTTTTTTTCGGGTGACCTAACCAGGGACCTATCTCTGCAGGCCAGAGTGCTAACCTCTGAGCCACCATGCTGCCCAAAAAACGTGCAACGTCTCACATGCAGTGCTATTTATTTTGAATAGCACCTAGTGGTCCTACGTTCATTCTGAATAGCACCCAAGGCACCTTCCCTATTGCACCCATGTTTAAATGCAGGGGAATGCACTATAGTTCGGTGCACTGCCAAAAACAATGCAGCTCCAACTTTTTGTTTAGCTATGTGCTTGGGATGTGTCACCATGCCTTGCATTAAAGCAGACATTCAAATGTAAGGGTTGTTTTAATGCAGGGCATGGTAACACATCCCAGGCACATTCCCACAGTGCATATATGTGAATCAGGGGTGAAAATAGGAAGGTGCAAACTATGCCGCTGCACCAGGGCAACAAATCCTCCCTATGCGACAGGGGCCCAACTGGTGACTGTGGCTGTCCTGAGCCCATTACCCACTCTCTATCTTAATTTATTTTGCAACTATACCATGAAACCAAAATTTGCCCCCTAACTTTCAACTTAACCCCAACATTAACCCTAACACATAGGTTACGTTAAAGTGATGAATACCACATTGCCAATAAGCGTAAATACCATCATGAGAAGCTCTTTTGTGCAGGGTCCTCTCCCATGTCTTTGTTTGTTTTTATCTCTCATTTCTAACCTCTATTTATTGCACAGTGCTGCATGATATGTCAGTGCTATATAAATAAAATGTAATAATAATAAAAATGAAAAAAATTATATTCATGATGACAATGAACAGAGACCATTGATCCAGGGAACATCTGATTGCCTCATGAGCTCAGGAAGGAATTTTTTTTCCCTGTTGGAGCAAAGTGAACCAGGGTTTATAAGGATTTTTGTTTTGCCTTCCTCTGGATCAACTATATCTTCAGGGTTTTATCCGGGATATGCATAATATTTTCCCTAGCGGTTGAACTTAATGGACTTTTGTCTTTTTTCAACCTGACTGACTATGCAACTATGTGAACATGAAAAAAATGACACGTGGAAAAGTAAACCCATGTGACTAAACTTATTTACAGTGTGCCAATTGACTTCTAAAAAAAAGCACTTTAATCTCCCTGGAGGTCTGATTATATCATTATTTTTTAATGTCAAGGTCCCGCCCCCCAGCGCACCACCACCGCACGCTCACGTCCCATTGATCAGGTCAGGGATGCAAGGCCAGGGATCGCAGATTTCATGTGGGCATCGCCAAGGGACACCGCGGGCTCGTGGGAACCAGGTGTGGCTCGGGCCCTGAGTGTGGCTCGGGCTTACTGCTTTTGGTACTGAAAATTAACCCAAAGCCACACCTGGGAATACCACCAAGGAGGTTATTATTCACGGTCAAATCATCTTCAACATACTATACTATGCTATGGTATACTGATGCCAAATGACCCAAAAGAAAAAGTTTTGTTTTCACAGTTCAAAAGCATCTCCTCTATGTAAGCTGAGCTTTAAAAATAAAGCAGAAAATCTACATTTTAAATGTCTTACTGTGTTTAGCTTAGCAGACTTTCAGCTGCATAAAGGACCTCTGTGTAGAAGCAATGGTCTCTCTGCAGCATCCGGATACATCAGACCCCTGCAAAGAGGTGCTGTTTTTACACAGAAGCATTGGTCCTCTTTGCAGGTGATTGATTAGGGCAAAAGAGTTTGGACTCAATTACTCTTTTACCAGTTTAGATCCCGGGTCTGCACACTTATTCTATTCTACACTTATGCTCATCATCTGTTGAAGTTTTGTTTTTTTATATTATAGAGAATGCAGCAGGATGAGCTGGAACAAGCTGCAATCATAAATGGGGGACATGTATTGGGAATGCCTAAAACCTTCTGGAAAAAGTCAGAAATTATGGCAGGAGGATCTGAGTGCTGGAGTATTCAAAAAACTGGGGTCTGATTCAGCCCAACATGCTGCACCTCTAGCTAAAATGTTAGTTTAAAGTAAATTAACCCTTTAATTCCCTGCTATAAATAAGATGGACATATAAAAGTGCTAACTTTTCTCAACAGTGAAATGTTCCCAATATAACAGCAATGGAAGAGCTTGATTTTTCCAGTACCAATGTGGCCTTTAAGTGCCAGGTTTAAATTTCTTCCTTGTTGTGAGCATGCATTGTGATGAATTAATACATGATAACATTGGTTGTTCTAGTATACAGAACCAGAATGGCTTCTAAGGGCATATTAAGCCCTAAGCATACAAAGCCCTCCATGTCTGATAGTATAGAAAATTAAGAACAGAAAAAAGCCATTTCCAGCTGGGAAAGATAACACGGCGCTTACGGGAAGGGTGACCAGGGAGGACTGTTATTTATAGGTCATTGGTTATTCATGGTTCTAATATGAAGATATTATTATTCATATGAGGATTTCTCAGCAACACTAATCTAGCCCTGGGAGATGAGGCAGCAAGAGAGGACAGGAGCTTAGCCCAGGTACAAGGACAGCTGGAATGGTGCATGTTCCTGGCCCACTGATTTCTGGGTAATCATGACAAGCCTTATATAACCATTGTTAAAAAGGCAATTATTTACTATGGTTATACTCTACATGTAAAAGATATTTAAAAAATATCAATATGTGCTGCTGACGTGCAGGGTGACTGGTCTTGTATCCTCCTGTAGTTTTCTGTGGGTGAAGCTGGAGGTGATTCCTCCCAAAGGTCTGTGCACTGGCTATGTTCAGCACAGTGATGATATTAGATCTACATTAACAACATAATATCTAGGTTTGCAATGAATTTTGGTGTGCACAAAGCGGATAAACATCCTTTGAGGCTATTGAAGAATAAATCTAAATGTAGTTCAGTTTTAGAGACCTTCCCTGCTCCTAGTGGGTTATATACAAATCTATACATCAACAACAAAAAAACTAGCAAAAAAATTGTAAAAAAAAATCTAATGTGTCAAAATATAGGCTCACTGAAAATACAACATAAATTCCTTTCCTGAGCAAAAAGACAATTACACAGCTAGAAAGTCCAATATTGGCACCTTGCTTTTCCGTGCGGTATGGTTGCACAGTTTAAAGTGTAACAATGGCAATTTTCATGCTGCTTTTTAAAGATTTTACTTTGCACGAAGTTTTTTTTTTAAATAAAATCACTGTAACCGAAGTTTCCGTAACCCCATGACCTGCAGAAATAAGATGAAAGAAGAAAAGGTTAGAGTAATCAATCCAGCTCTGTTGCAAAGCATGGTGTTAACAAGGAACATGCTGCGAGGGGAAGAACTAATTAGAGTCTTGCTGCTACTTTATCATCCAATCACATGTTGGGGGGCAAATAGGTGACCCAACTGTATTGCTTAACTGATGTAGAGAAGTGTCTGGTCACCAACTTTCTTCTGTTATTTGGCACAATAGTAAATTTCAGCAATATTTGGACAGAAATAGAAATGATTTGGTATATATAACACATACATATATCAATAAATTGTGAGCCCTTTGAGGGACAGCTAGTCACAAGACTATGGACATTGTACAGGGCTGCATAATTTGTCGGCGCTAAAAAATACTTTGTAGTAGTATAAGTATTCACGTTATTATATTTTATAGCATTGCAGTAGGAACATGGGGCTTTTTTTTTCTTCCTGGAGATGTGCTGCATTCCAGAGATTTATAGAAAAGAAAGGTTTGAAAGTTTCTAACCTGTCTGACCAGCAGCATCTCAGTGCTTATTTCTAATCCCAGCACAAAGCCTGCAGAGTTTATATTGTTATCATTGTAAATCCTGAGAAAAATGGATAAACATCTTGTGAGTCCTTAAAGCCGGTCAGGATACACGTGGTCTTCTGAAGGGTGCAAGCCACGTCTTACCAAACTGTACCGTCCTGCACAGTACAAGTGTCCGAAGAGCTTTCAGTCTGGGGCTTCATGTGAAACAAAGCAAAGTTTTTTGTGGTTCAGAGTATCATGGTCAAGCAAATGTCCCATGGAGCCATACAGAATGTAATGGAAGGTACTAGTCTAGTGATATATATTTGTTCAGCAGATAAGAGGGGCAAATGTGGAATTGCAATGGACAGACCCATTTCCCAATGCCCGCTCCTATCTCTACGGCTTTCTCGTACCATAAATTATGTACAAGGGGGTACTGAGAAGTTCCTGGCTTTGCCCCCTTCCAGATAAAATAGAAAAATAGGTGTGGGGGCATATGACAGCCTAATATCTTAGTATGTAACTGTGCAAATATCAGGTCTTTGCGATTCTTAAAACGTTTTTTTCTTTTAGTGAGAAGCTGTGATGGGTGAGGCACAAGCAAGTTTCACGTTGTCGGAGTTACGGGCCGTCATGAAGTTTTTGTTTCTCCAGGGAAAGTCAGCAAAGGACATTCACACTGAGATGTCCCAAACACTGGGGGAGAAGTGCCCTTCCTACAGCACTGTCAAAACCTGGATATCTTGTTTCAAGACTGGGCATTTCACCGTTGAAGATGAGCCCCGCAACCTCAACTGACCTGGAAACCTGCAATGCTGTCCATGAGCTGAATATTGAGGACCAGCAAAAATATGCAAAAAAGATAGCCCAGATACTTGACATCTCACAGG